>NC_089811.1:1683560-1970997 GCF_029633855.1 Hoplias malabaricus
AGCATGTGTAAGGGTAAAAGCATCTATTATCCTAATGTTGTAAAGCGGGCTGTTTGCAGCTGATCAGCGTGTGACCAGTTCTCAGTGGGATGGCGCTAATGAGTCCGCTCTGTTTGACCCGAAGATGAACCAGGATCATCTCTCTTTTCCGAAGCTGGATTTTGACATTTCTGTCTGTAGTTACGGAGCGCTGGAGTCGGCTGAGACTGGTCTGCTCTCCCAGGAGAAGAATATCTGACCACTGATCAAATCTGCTTCATATGACTCAGATAAAGCCCTGGCCGCTGCAGGTCAGAGTGGGAACTTCGATTCAAATTCTTTAAACTTTTTTACATTATTAAAGGGGACACATTCTCCACCTTCTCTACAGTGGAACTGTACCTGCTTTGGTCTGTGACCTGCTTTGGTCAAAACACCACAAGGATCAAACACCACAGCAGTGTTCACCCCCCCTCTAAACAGCCATGTTTCTTTAAACGGTAATGAGCCACACTCCATGGAAAGCAGCTACATCAAGAGAGGCACACGGAAACTCGTTTTCCCTCCCCACCTTTGCTCCCGTGATGAGTGCTGTGATTGGACAGACTCAGACGAGGGGGCGGGGCAATTCTAAAGCCTCTGCACTTGATGTCAGAAACAGAGCAGAATCAGAACGACTCGTTTTATCCTGTGTTTTTTTTTTTACTCAGGCAGCGCACAGAAAGTGACTGGGTGTTGTTGTTTCACAGTGTGTGGGTTGGTGGGCTCACACACATTCCACATTAATGTGAACATGCACTGAACAACGCTACCTGGTGATTGTGATTGTATCGGAGGTTGCTATGGTCGATTAGATGGCTGCTATAGTGTTGATAAGGTTCCAGGTGGTTGCTAGGGTGTTAGCAACATGTGGCTCCTATGGTTCCAGGTGGTTGTTAGGGTGGCACCAACAGTTGCTATGGTGATCTTTGTTGTTGTGTGGAAGGGTGCACAAAATTTGTAACCCATTCATTTCAGTGGAAAAAAAAAAACTGCGGTCCACCTCTGACACTGGAAATGGTGAGATTAGGGGCATGTGCCAAACCAGAACATTTTAAATACAGTTCACCATTCACTCTGTTGGGCACATGGCGTAAATCTTTGTGGGTGTTATGAGAGCGGAGTTGTTTTAAGAGCCTTTTTTCACTCGCGGACTGAAGTCATTTCCATTAACCCCATCCTTCTGTTGTGAATGAAAAATGTCGGAAACATTTGCTGTTCTTCTCCTGGAGTCCTTTTCCCAGCAAATTCCATCTTTCCGAGAAATCAAGTGAGGGTTTACGTCAGGAGAGTGCCAAGATACAAAAGGTGAAAGGTTGTGAATCCATCCCTCTGTCTCACTGTGGTGTTTTCTGAAAGTGGTTCTCATTACGTTCCCCTGAATCAGTCTGTTCTTTCCCCTAAAACAACTACAACATGGAAAACAAAAGCCTTCCCCTAATGGGATGCCCCCCTCTCGCTTCCTAATGACATCAGCCCTCCTCTGATTTCAGATGTTGACATTTTGTTATTGACTTTTACACATTTTCAGGTCTCACAAGCCCCAGGTTGAATTTTTTATCCGTCTTTAAAGGATCAAATCATTTGTCCACTCCGTTTTCTTAAACCCTTCCGCTGACATGTTCTTGTTTTAAACTCTCACCTGAGGATTCCCCTCCATGCCTCCAGAGGCCACTGTGTGGTTTTGGTTTTACTCACCTGGCAGGTCTTCCACGAAGCAGGATTTCTCCATCAACCAGAAAACTTTAGACTAAGGTCAAGTCTACACAAGGGGTAAGTGGTGTTTCTGATTAATCCCTGATTGAGTTATCCAGCTAACTCTCTAATCCTGCTCTTTGGAATATGATTCTTAGATCTTCTCTCACACAAGCCTGGATTTTTTGCCAATGCTTAGCTCAGTCCAACACTTTTCTCAGATTTTATATTATATTCTGGACCAATCAGACTAAGCTTTGACCAATCAGTGTCATGTTTGCGCTTTGGATGCTCTGCTCTAAGGTGTTTCTAGGGGCTTATTTCAGGTGGTTGCTAGGGTTGTTTCTAAGTTATTTAATGTGGTTTCTAAGGTGATGTAAGTGGTTACTATGCTGGTTGTGATTGTACTTCACATAGTTGTTATGCACTTGTCAGGTGTGACACCACGTGTGACATTTTTACATTTCCGGGTCCATTCATTCATTCATTCATTCATTGGTTTGAATACAGCTCCATCAGTTCTGTTATCTTGGTTCAGGGGTTCTTTAAATGGAATAAATTAAACATGAAAAGAAGCAGATGTGTCTTTGGCAGCACTGTTTGCACATTCGCAGCTCATTTTGATCTGCGTGATCTGCCGTGGGGACCGACTGTGCGCTCCATCTCTGGAAGGTGAGGAGGCGCTGGGGATAGACAGAGCTGCTGCTGCTGCTCTATCTCTGGGAGTCAACGAGAGAGCCATGTCCCCCATAGCTCTGTCTCTGAAAGTAGAGGAGCCACAGAGAGAGACGTCTCCTGCTCACTGTCAGTCCCACTGTTGTAACCAGTTTTACTGTCGATTTTTTATTGTCTAATAAACAGTAGCTAAGGTTTGTAAAGAAAGTAGCTAGATTTGGTGCTGGTCGGTTGTTTTTTACTTAATAACTTGTCAGAAGTTCTGAAAAGTCACTAAACCTAGCAGCAAAACCACTAAGTTGCCTGCACCGAGCAGCAGTTTGGACCCGGCCGTGATGTTTCACAAGGTCGAACGACTTTAACGACTTAATCAGCAGATAAGGTGGCCCAGGTGGTTGCAGACTTGTTGCTACATAAGTGCTGCACTGTACTTGAGGTGGGTTTTGGTGGTTGCTGTTGTGTCCCACGTGGGGAGTCATTGTCTGGGTCCTGAGCCCAAAACTAATGTAAACAGATGGAAAAACTGATGTTGATCTCATAAACAGCTCCGCTCCCTGCGCAGGAGAGTTTACGACACCCAGAAACACAGAATCCCATCTCCTCTCTGTGTCAGAGAGTGAAGGATGGCATTGTAAAGTATAATGAGGAGAAAAGACTAGGTTATCCTCTGTTAGCCACATTAGCATTTTCATCATAGGATCCAATGGAAAACTGTTAGTGTGAGACTTTAATGCGTCTCTCTGCTCTTCAGCCTGAATCTGAGTGAGTTATTCACACACACATCATACACAAGCTTCAGCAATCGTCATATTTCACGTCAGATTTATATCATTTCATACATCGTACTTCATTCAATGAAGGTGAAGGTGTAGAGATTTAGAAAGTTTTAAGACGCTTTTAAGGGGACATTAGGGGACTTTGTTCTTGGTAATAACTTCTACCAGTGTAACTCTGAACTCTAAACTCTTTCAGGGGTTTAGTCATTTACAGTGTGTGTGTGTGCGTGTGTGTTTGTGTGGGGGGTGTGGTGGCATCTCTGCCTGGTCTCATCCGTTTGACAGATTTATTGATCTTTATTGATCACGTGTCATTAGATTTGTTTCACTGTAAGTGCAAGTGCTTAGAAACCTTCTGTCACTGTTTGTGTTTGTGTGTGTGTGTGTGTGTGTGTTTGTGTGTGTGCATCTGTGTGTGTGTGTCGCCGTGGAAACACGCTGTGTTTACAGCTGATAGTCAGTGCCCTTTAATCTGACTTATTTAATGGTGTTCAGATGTGCGTCCCGCTGTTCTATTGCTTCACTCTGAAACCACTTCAATGAGCGTCCCTCTGCGACAAATATCTTCACACACATCTCTCACATTTTAAAGAACAATTAGCCCCCTTTAAGACCCGATGAAACTCAGTGGTGTGTGTTGTTTCTGATCTGTTCCTCATAATAGTTCCTGGGCGCAAGGCAGGAATACACCCTGGAGGGGGCGCCAGTTCTTCACAGGGTGACACACACTCACACATTCACTCACACCTACGGACACTTTTGAGTCACCAATCCACACTCCTCACAGACAGTCACCCGGAGGAAACCCACACAGACACAGAGAGAACACACCACACTCCTCACAGACAGTCACCCGGAGGAAACCCACACAGACACAGGGAGAACACACCACACTCCTCACAGACAGTCACCCGGAGGAAACCCACACAGACACAGAGAGAACACACCACACTCCTCACAGACAGTCACCCGGAGGAAACCCACACAGACACAAAATACGTTCTTTAGTAGCCACTGTCAATTATTCATGATGTGCCATGTAGTCTTACATTTATTAATTACATTTCTTAATCACGTAAAGACCCTGAGGGTTCAGATAATTCAATGGCAGTTTAAATTATTTACTGGAAACACAATCTAAAACATCAATAACTAAAACTATTAGGCTGCTAAATCAATATTAACGGAATATATCGTGTTTTTTTACTGTGGTGGTGGGAGGTTTACATCATTTCTCTGTGTTACCTACACATCAATTAGAAATGAAAGAGCTGCTAACAGAGCAGTGCCCCTGTCCTCGCTGGCGACCGCAGGCCTCTTCATCACGAGCATCAAGCCTCTGCACTGTCCCTTTAAGAGATTTTATCTTTATTTTTCTGTGGGAAACTAGTGAATCCGAGCACCTGGTCCAAGACCAACACCACACACTGGGAGCGATGATGTCAGTCTCTCCCAGCAAAGGGCAACACCACCAAACCTCAAATTACAGACAGTGAGCCACAGAGGGGCAGAGTTTTTCTGCTGGGAAACGGAGTCCACAGACACCTGCAGAACAGGCTTCAAATCAGCAGCAAACACAGATATGTACCTCATCTACTTTATTCATCGCTTATTCAGTAAATAATATCAATAATCCAATGTCTAATAAAAGCACCAGGCCGATACAGAGGGGTATAACGCTGTGGAACTGTGTTCTCTGGAGTGCTTTCAGCTATTAAAAAACACTCAGGACTTCAAAGGTGAGGGGGGCCTAGGCTGCTGCGCAGGAATGTGTTCTTCTCATCCTCCCTCACTCCATCATTCGCCGTGTCACTGAGCGCCGCGGGACGTTAAGTGATGACCTTAGGAATATATTTGTGTAATTTCTCCGAAATGAAGCGCTTCTCTGGACGCTCGGACGTTTCCCACTCGTAGGTGACCACCGCTTTGTTTTTGGAGGCCAGCGAGGGGCGCTCCGTCTAAACACAGGGAATTGTGGGTAATGGATTTATCTGCAGGGTTTGACCTCGCACTGGTCCCCGTCCTTAAAGCAGTAGTTCAGCGATGAGACTAAACCAGTCCACAGTTAGGATTCAGGCTGTGAACACCACACACACTCTCTATTTTAATAATGATATTCATACATTAATTATAAAAGCACAGAGTGGACGTTCTGCCCTTTTTTCTTGACTGAAGTGCCCTTGAGCAAGGCACCTAACCCCCAACTGCTCCCCAGGGGCCATGGCTAGGGCTGCTCACTGCTCCAGGCGTGTGCTCACTGCCCCCTAGTGTTCACTAGTGTGTGTTTCACTGCACGGATCGGGTGTTGGGTTAAAGCAGTTCTAAAACTAATTCTGTAGAAAATTAAACCTGTGCCTTTAAGGCCGATGTTTCTTAATGACCTCTGTTCTGATTGGCTGCCCTCAGTCCACAGTCAGCCCCCGCTGAAACACCTCTTATAACTTCAGGATGAATAAACAGATCCACGATATGTTGCTGAAAGTTTATGGACCTCCATTTCCTCTGGTAATAATGCCATTAACTGGGAGTTTGTTCCTCTTTCCTGCAGCAACAGCTTCCAATGCTCTGTGAGGGCTTTACCGTAAACGCTGGAACATTTCTGTGAAGATGTGATGGCATTCAGCCATAAACCATTACTGAGATGTTGGATGATTAGTTTGGAATGAAATGGAACGTCTTACAGCCTCAGGGCCCTGACGTGCCACAACACAGCCACAACACTCCATACACTACCTTTCTCTGTAAAGGCTTCAACATTTAAAGAAATCCTAGAAGGTTCTAGACTCTTTATCAGTCGCTTCATCTGTTTGCTTCATTCCTGCTCTGTTTGGAGTTCCTCATTTAGAGATGAATGATTTCCCATCTTTATCTGCTTCACAGTTCACTGTGCTCCAGCCCAACAGCTCGGAGAGGCTCTGGCGCCATCTGCTGGTACAAGACCTTATTACAGTGAGCCCTTGAAGGCTGGAGAGACCCACTACAACATACCAACATTTTATAACAGTCTTGATTGTCTGCTTTTAAGGATTAACGTAGTAAATGAACTAATGCTTCATCACGTCTCAGCAGATTTAGGGCGCTGCAAATACACCACGCTTGACCTCACGGTCCAAGGAGTGTGTGTGTGTGTGTGTGTGTGTGTGTGTGTGTGATATGGGGTGTTCAGGTAATGAGGACGATGGACTAGAGATGACAAATGACTGGGTGAGCATCAAGTCATAACCAGGTTTTAAAAGGAGGAGCAATTACACGTTTCATTAGGTTTAAGACGTTGCAGATAATATTTAAGGCCCAGTGTGCGCCACAGAGCTCTGCAGGAATACAAGGCTGTGTACGACTGACTGATAGAAATGCAGCATTAACTATGGTCACTCAGGTGTTTCTCTCAGGTTTTCTCCACCACACAAACACGGGGCGTTTGTCTTGGCCTTGTGTTCCCACTCACACTGCGTCTACTGTCTCTGAAACAGAGCTCTTGGAGGACTCCGTCAGTGTTGTTGTGTAGAGAGGAATAACTGAGGTGTTACTTTGTTGTGTCAAGAGTGAGCACCGCCGTCTCCTCGGAAAGAAATAGGTGCTATTTCACAATGGTTTACGCCGCCAGAGTAGAGCCTGGGTTAGCAATGAACAGAGGTGTCAGAGCGCGCTCCTGGGGTCGCTGCTACATCCAGCACTTCCACCACAGGGACCCAGACACAAATGGGGCGGGGGGACATGACGATGTGTCCTTAAGGTTCCTTTAAGTTTTGCTGTGAGTTTTGCTTTATAACCTGCTCTGACTGAGTGTCTGTGTGTGTGTGTGTGTGTGCAGTGAGAGAGAAGTGCACGCTCCTAAACACACACCTGTGACCACACCTGCTGCAGGTCAGCCAGGAAACACTGATCCGTCAGCAGCAGAAGGTGTGTGTTTATTTTCTCAGTGTTTCCAGAGTGTGTTATTAGTGATGAGTGGATGAACACAGCTGTGAATGATGACATCAGAATCTGTTTCCTGCGCCAAGCATAAGACGTTGGAGGAGCACGGGTCCAGCGTTAAAGCGTTAATAACAATATTACAGTCAGTGTTTGTCAAAAAGAAAACACTCTTTTTTGTAGAGAACATCAGAATCACTCCAAATAAAATCTCCTGAAATTAATGTACATTCCGTTTAAGCCCCGTTTCATTATTTAAAAATGTACATTGCCTTTTCGGTGTTGTGTATTAAATACACAAAGTTAAATGCATTTAATCCATGAACACCGCACATAAACAATGGGGGTGTTTCCCAGACGGGGATTAAGCCTAGTCCTGGACTACACAGCATTGTGGATTGTAATCTTCCACTGAAAGGAGGATGTAGTCCAGGACTAGGGTTAATCCGTGTCTGGGAGACTGCCCCTGTATGTGTAACAGTGTGGAGACACCCTTTAACACTGGAGAAGTCTTCTACTTTGGATAGAGAAGAGATCAACACGCCCAGTGCGTGGATGTGCTGTGTTTTAACTAGAATTAAGACGACGCTGAACAAACAGAAGTGAAATGTAAACGCTGAGAAAGAACAATCACACGCCAGATATAAACAGAGCTCAGAAAACAAGAGAGGAACACACTCCCGGTGACATTAGAGAAACTATCCCAGCTTTAACCCTGGAGCATATTACAGCACAGGCCTCGCCACTGAACCCTGAGGGTCACAAACACAACAGCAACATAATCGTTCATTAATCGTAACCGCGGTAAAATGTACAATTAATTGTGATGTTGATTTACGCTCACATCGCTCAGCTCTAGTATAAAGACACAGAGCAGTTAGATGTAGAGCAGTGGAAGCGTGTCCCTTTCCCCCAGGGACTGACCCTGTAGAGATCTGGACAGTCTCAGACGCCACAGTCAGAGATAGTCCTGAGAGGCTGTTACAGTGCTGTCTGAGTCTGGGTTAAATTTGTCACAACTGTCCCAGATCTGCTTTGATCAGTCAGGTGTGTGTGTGTGTGTGTGGCATGTAATGGATGCGCTCGTTTAATGTGTTCAAGCTTTAATCTGACCGACATGTTTGGGCTGAAGCTTGATAACAACATAAAGCAACACTGTGCCATATTTACACCTTAATATTACAATTTCAAAATCACTGTGGTGTTCCACTGAGCTGAAATAGAGAGAGCAGAGCCTCTGTTGATGCCACTGAGGGCTCAGCACTGCAGAAACTACACTATGTAACTTCTGGAGGAGGGTAGGAAACCAGCTCCCCCTGCCTTGATTTCAGGGCAGTGCTGCAAGAGTGAAGTAATTACACTAGGTGTCATTCATCATTTTTTGTGAATACTCTCCCTCTACTGTGGACAGTAGAGGGAGCCCTGCACTCACTGCTCCACCCACGAGGACAACCATTGGCTCAGGAGCTGTTGAATGCATTTTAGTGATGAATCTACATCATCCTTCATATAAAGTGCATGAGTTCTGGATCACAGCCACCACTCACGTCCATCCCAGAGACACAGGATGGAGCTCCATTGCTCCGGAGAAAGGCGTTCCATTGCACCACAGCCCAGCGCTGGGGGCTTTACCCTGAACGATCACTGGATTAGAAACACCTTGTATCTACACTCAGTGTCCATTCTCTCAGTTCCACTGACCACACAGGAGCGCTCTGTAGTCCATCTGTTGCTCTGCATACTTTATTATCCCCTTTCACCCTGTTCCTCACTGGTCAGGGCCCCCACAGAGCAGGTGTGATGTAGCGCTGCAGTGATACTGACGTGGTGGTGGTGTGTGTTAGTGTGTGTCGTGCTGTAACTTCAGAACTACAAAGTGCTCCTGTGTGGTCAGTGGAGCTGAGAGACTGGACAGTGAGTCGTAGATGTTCCTAATGCAGTGACCATTCAGTGTATACCTCTCTGCCTTAGGCTAATGGCCAGTTGCTCCTGAGAGTCCCATGACACTGGCAGTGCATTTCTATGAAGACTGTAGAGGAATCATTTTAAAGAGTGATCACTAGCCTTTGGACATGTAGCACATAGGAGGGAGGAGCTGTTTATCCTGAGTTCTACCTACTGCTGCTTTAACTTGTATGACAATGTGGAAATGTCCTGTTTGATGTTGTGTATTTCTGGTTGTGTGTGTGTGTGTGTGTGTGTGTGTGTGTATGTTATCTCCCCTGTTGTCCAGCTGCTTCTCTATGATATCTCCCTCCCTTTCTCCTGGCACTGTGTTAATCCTCTGCAGCAGATACTGATGAACTGAAGAGTGACTGCTGCTTCTGCTTTTGATGTAGAGAGAGAGAGAGAGAGAGAGGAGAGGAGAGAGAGAGAGAGGAGAGGAGAGAGAGAGAGGAGGGGAGGAGAGGAGAGAGAGAGAGAGAGAGAGAGAGAGAGAGAGAGAGAGGACGGGAGGGGAGAAGGACTGATACTCAGAATAAATTGGGACGCTCTGGAGGTCACCAGGTTCAATGCCAAGTGAGGACTAGAGGAGTGTAAAGCCCCTCAGCACTGGGCTGTGGAGCAGTGGAACTGTGTTCTCTGGAAGCAGCTACATCCAGTGTCTTTGAGATGTGTTGGAGTGGTGTGTGTGTGTGTGTGTGTGTGTGTGTGTGTGCCCCCTCATAAGCCCATAAATATCCTCATTGTTAAACACCAGTGTTCACTTTGTGTTGCCTCTGCTCCTGTTATTGCTTCTCAATGTGAACAAATTGAATAAATGCCTGTCATTCAAAAGGTTTTACACACACACACACACACACTACCAGCTGGGCCAGGAATAGTCTGTGTTTGTTGGGAATCTGGGCTGAAAGCAGGTCTCTGTCAGTGTGAGGAATATTGAGCTGATGGAGATTTGGTGGTGTTTGATTTCAGACTCCGTTTATTAAACACTGAGCTGAAGTGCTGAAGGCCATCGCTGACAGCAACACTCAGCATTAACTCACCACACACACACACACAAACACACACATTCTCTCTCACACACTCACTTGCTTTCTCTCTTTCTCTCTCTCTCACTCTCTCACACACACACACACACACACACTCTCTCTCTCACACACTCACACAGTCTCTCTCTCTCACACACACACACACACACACAAACGCACACATTCTCTCTCACACACACTCACTTGCTTTCTCTCTCTCTCTCTCACACACACAAACACACACACATACACACAGTCTCACACACTCTCTCTCTCTCTCTCTCTCTCTCTCACACACACACACACACACCAACAGTCTCTCTCTCTCTCTCACACACACACACACACCAACAGTCTCTCACACTCTCTCTCTCTCTCACACACACACACACATACACACATTCTCTCTCACACACACTCACTTTCTCTCTCTCTCTCTCTCTCTCTCTCTCTCTCTCTCTCTCTCTCTCTCTCTCTCTCTCACACACACACACACACAGAAAGACCACCACAATGTCCTCACAATACCACACAATGTGAGACCAGCTTTAAGCCCAAAATTAATGTCACCTAATTACTGCAAACCTTAACCCAAAACCTAAACATGTCTTCTCCTTAATAAATACTGGGCTATGTAAAATGGACACACTTTTCATCACATGGAGGACAATGTCCCCACAGTATGAATGTGTAAACAGCCCAACATGATATTTATCTTGATCACACACACACACACAAAGAGAGAGAGAGAGAGAGAGAGAGAGAGAGAGAGCTTTCACTTAGTGTTCCTGTGCTGCCCTCTGCTGTCAGTATCTGTCATTGTCACTTGACTCTTTCTGGATCTGACTGTGAAGAGGGTCTGGCTAAAGCTCTGTGTGTGTAACAATAACATATTTATGAATTTATTAACACACAAGGGAATGTATGGAGGCCCAGAGGGTCAGAACGCCCAGGAAACACTCCAGAGATGAGAACAGTCTCAGACCTTGTTTCTGAATGAGTGATTACTCTCCGGGTCACTGCAGTGTTACTGAGTGTTTTGGGGACGTTGTTTACTGTCTCAGTCTGTAAATATAACAATGAAATATATCATAGATATAGATATATCCTTTCTGGTTCACTCAAATAGTAACCTCCACATGGAGCTCGTCCTGAGCTTCTACTCACTCTGAGTAAACCCTGAGGAGAACAGCAGCTTGGGAGGAAACCCACGCAGACACGGAGAGAACATACCACACTCCTCACAGACAGTCAACCGGAGGAAACCCACGCAGACACAGGGAGAACACACCACACTCCTCACAGACAGTCACCCGGAGGAAACCCACGCAAACACAGGGAGAACACACCACACTCCTCACAGACAGTCACCCGGAGGAAACCCACGCAGACACAGAGAGAACACACCACACTCCTCACAGACAGTCACCCGGAGGAAACCCACGCAGACACAGGGAGAACACACCACACTCCTCCCATTTGTACTAGTAAAAATTAAATTGTAGATATCTGTAATTATATTTTTACTAGTAAAATTTTAAATAAGTATATATAAATTAAATTATTAAATAGTAATAATTTAGATTGTGCTATCAACAATTACAGTTCTGAATAGTCATAATAGTTTTACAGATATCTCTAATTACTATATGGAGCTCTAAAATATAGTTTAAAAGATCTATAGTTTTAGAGCTCTCTATTCAACGGAGGGTTAATTATGTATTTGCATCTTATGCATATTTATGTGAGGGACATAAAAGGTTGGTGGTGTCTGTGTGACGAGTGCTGGGTGAAAGATCATGGATGGAGAGAAGGATTTAGAAGGATCTCTGGAGAGGAACTTCAGACTGTTTCAGACTAATGGTTAGAATGCTCTGGGGACACTGCCTTTTTGTCAACGCCAATAAGGTCCTTAGTGACGCAACACCTGCTAAACAACAGGCTGCTACCCAGAGCAGCTCAGAAATGAAGTTATACAAAACAAAACAAAAATTGCTAGTTTTAATTAAACTAAATTAACCTCAAATTTTAACATATGAATATATTGTTTTAAGCAATGTAGACTCTGTAAACATGTACAGTTAGTGCATTTATAGTAAATAAATAGCTATTGTGAAACATCAGATCTTAAAACTGTTGTGGTTCGCAGAGACATATCTTACACTACACATACATTACAAATTTTATTTTGTAAAATATGTCTAATAATCCTTCAATATTAATGTTTTTTTCTTCTTAATTAACTGCTACTGTCAGAAATGTATATGGGGTACACATAAAATCAGCTGTAGTGTACAGAGACACAGGGGATCAACACACCACAACCTTTAGTTTGGTAAAATATGTCTTGGTTAAATTTTGTAAGTTTTTTTAAAGTAACAAATAGCTACTGTAATTGTGTCATATGATTTCTAAAATCTGATTCTAAATTCAGTTGTACTGAAGTTGAGACACATCTGACCAACATAATACAAGGTTTAGTTTGGTAAAATATGACTTAATTAAATTTTAATTAATTTTTTAAATAACAAATCACCACTGTAAAACATCCATATGAAATAAAGATCTAAAATTATTTGTAATGTACAGAGTCTACCATGCTTAGTTTAATCAAATATGCAGTAGTATAAATGTATTAAATGTTTTAAAGTTACAGATTGCTGCTGTAAACCATCCATATGACAATACAGATGTAAAATTATTTAAACTAAACTATTTGTTAAATATATAAAAAAAATTGGAATTGGAAATTTGATGTCTGAAACACACAGGGGACAGAACCAAGTTTCCCACTGTTACATTTTCTTTTAATTATACTGTTTAATCATTTGGGAACTGAGAATACTAAACTAATCAAGTTTTGCAATTGGAATGTTTGCCCATTCTGGTATGATACAAGACTTAAGCTGCTCAACAGCCCATGGTCACTGTTGCCTGATTCTCATTATCATGATTATCATAGGAGACAGATCTAGACCACAGGCAGGTTAAGCTCACGCTGTTGTAGCACATACCAAATGAGGCATGGCATCATCCTGCTGAAAAAACCATAGACTTCCTGGGGAAAGACCTAATCATTTTTTCTCTAAAAATAGTAATGTTCACATCCACATCAATAGAAGCTACTCACATATACAAGCCATCCATGCAGTGGTCACTGATGCCCTATGAGAGGTGTAGGGTTTTGCCCCTGACACTGATCAAATTTGGATGGTCCATTGTGTCAGTGGCACAGAAAACATGATTTATTTGGATTTTTCATTAGGTACAGTAGATGAAATGTTTTGAAATGTACTGTATAGAACACAATATATTTTTACAATAATTCACTCACAAAGTTTGGCAAAAAGTGGTGAGGACCAACCTATCTTTGCTTAAAAACAGTGAAAGCTTTTTACCCAATATAGATCTACTCTCTTGTTACCAGCTCACCTGCTTGTTATGAAATGCTTTAAGATTAAAATATATGTCTACTTTAAAGTTTTGTCTCTGCGCCTGTCTTGAAAGCAGCCAATTCTAATTTTTTTTTATATTTACAAAATTTTAAAAAAATTAAGTAATTATAAACACATCTTCAGACAGACTTAAACATTCTAGACTTTAACACTTGAACACTGATTAAGACAATGTGTTTGTGTTCTCTTGCATGTCTGTCGTGTTTACATTGTCTATTTTAAAGATTACCAAAACCAACCAATTATCCTATGAATCTCAGTGTACTTCAGGACATGATGAGCATAATATACTCACCACTGGGGCACAGTTAAGGATGTTGAAGCATATTGACACGCAGCAAAATAGTAGTTTTGATTAAATATTACCACGTTTGGAATTCATGGGTTATATATTAAGCAATGTCCATTCTTAATTTTATATTTGGGTGTAAGCGATGTTCATGTTGTTTCTATTAGTCCTAATTGTTGTCATTTGTTTTTTGTTTTTTTTCCCATGAGCAATGAAAGTAAGCAGCATGAAATGTCTGTTGACTGGTCTTTGTCTCACACCTTGCAGGACAAAAACATTAACAAATCACCTGAAGGTCCGGATCTTTCGCTGATTTCTCATGAGCGGAGAGCAGAAATCATGGCAGCACAGGTAGAAATTGATTATCCAAACACTCTTTTTGGACAGCTATTTATAAACTAAGTTTAATAATAATATTAAATAACTGTCCTAATAATGATGCTCCAAGGCTTTTCTGCGGTAAAATGTTTTGACCTGAGGGAAGCCTCAAATGTCCTGACATTGGACTGTACCAGAAACGGGGTGTGTGTTGTGTCCTAATTTTACACCTTGGCGTAAATCACTTTGAATAAATTATTGTTGATCCTTGTTTTAGATTTTAATAGTCAGTTTTGTGGTCATTTTCTGTTATTATTTTAATATTACTATGCCTATATTCATTTAGACTGACAGCAAATCATACGGAGCGCAAAGCTTACCAAGTACGGTGCTGAACCAGAAACTTTTGGCCACCGAGGAACCAACAGTGGAGGCTACTGCTGCACAAGTAAAAAATGAACCTATTTCCATTAAGGGCTACTACATCAGTGCTGCCCTTATGCAACGATTGTCCTGACACCAAAATTCCAGGACTGTTTTGGGGTAAAATATCTTGGTGTAGTTAAAGGGGACGTTCACGGTTTTAATCAAAACACACCTTTATTTATATACAATTATGAGGATGGTTCCTCAGCATTTGCTGCTTTCCAGTAGTGTTGCATGCTCAGAACCGATCTAATGCATTTCCAACGCCTGGTGAAGGGACCAAGCTGCATGACCAGAATGATGGCATGAGGTCCTGGAGCCGTCATGTTAATACACTTGCTTATCTCCCATTCCAGCTCTTTCTCCAGCTCTTTCTCACATGTCTGTGTCAAACAGACCAGGAGTGTCCACTAAAGTCACCTCCCTCCCGGCCACTTCTCTGGTCTCCTTCCAGCACTCTTTGGTGATCTTTTGGTGGACTTTCTGACCAAGAATTCTCCAGTCTTTCCCCACCTCTCAGGGCAACTGGGGGGAAAAAAAGACAGTAATGCATTAAAACTGATGTGAAATCTTACAAAGTGCTGAAAGCTGAGTAAGTGGCTGTGTATATTAGTGCATCTCAAAAAATTATATTATGGTGAAAATTATACACTATAGTATATGTACACTATAAATAGGCATAAAACAATAAACCAAGTTAAAACTTTCTGAAGGTTAGCGTTACCATTTTTTTATATCATTTACCATGGTTTAAAAACCTCATGTAAGTTCTGTGTCAACCAAAGTTAGGAAAAGTCTCCCGGAGGCAGCTCCACCGGCCAAGCACATACAGTGGGTTTGATTTGAGTGAAACATGTATAGCTCATGAAAATCAGAAATCCAGTACTTCATATTATTAGAATGTTTCAAAAGACCAAACATAGAAGGATGTTTCAATACATTTCTAGGTTTGTTTATGCCCTCAAATTTCCGGGGCTCCTTTACCACAAATTATTGCAGCTTGGCATGGAGACACTCAGCCAGTGGCACTACTAAGATGTAACTGAAGCACAGATTGCTTCAGCTCTGTATTTCTTGGGTTTTCCTCTTCACAATACGAAATAGATCCAGTGTGTTAGCTGGCCAAACAAGGACCCCAAACCATCACAGACTGTGAAAACTTCACGCAGGACTTCTGACACCTTGGATTCTGTGCCTCTACACTCATCCTCCAGACTCTAGGACCTGGATTTCTAAACTAAATGCAAAAAAATAAAATTTACTTTTACTTTTGTCTGAAAAGGATTTTGGACCCCAGTCCACTCCTTGTCAAGTTCTTGAATCAACTTTCCTTGACAATCCTCTGAAGGCTACAATATTTCCTGCTCTGCAACTTTTCCTACTTTTTTCCTTTCAACAATGACCTTCTGTGCAGGGTGTCAATAGTGGTCTTTTGGACAATGCTCAAGTCAACTGTCTTTGCTATGATTGGGCTTGCATGTGCTGAACTAGACAGAGAGATCCATGGTATCTAAATATTTTGAATAATAATTTTACCTTAATAATTATGTTTTTGAACTTTTTCACCATTCTAATTATGCACTAGTATATGGATAGGATATGAGTTTTTATTTTCCAAAAGCAAGGCAGAGGAAGATGTTTTGCCCTCACAATGCACTAATAAATCAGACCAGAATAAAACAATAGTGGCACAAACTCAAGAGGTGCAGTGGTAGTTAATTTTAAGGGAAAGGTGTCTGGGTTTGTTTGCAGCATACTAGAGGTGGGCGGATCGATCCAAATATCGATACCAACTCTGGTATTGATATTGAACAATACTCGTTTAAAAAGATCGATACTCAAGCTTTTTTTTCTCTCCCGCACGCACTGACTGCTGCGCACACGGATTCATCAAAGTCTACTCTCTGTCTGTCGTCTTTTGTTGTTGCACCATCACGTGGCTCAGCGGCTCCAGCCAATCAGGCCTTCAGGTAGAGGCTCAGCCTGGCCCTTCCACTCGGCGCTCTCGAGTCGACACGTCACAAATGTGAACATGACACTGTTCTTAAATAAAAACCTCTAATTTTTACACACTGTTTATTTAAGAAGAATCAGAGTTGCACTGAAAGGAAGAAATTTCCTTATTTTTTTATTGTTTTTCCTAAGAACAATTCTATTTGAAAAATGAAACAACAAGAAAGAATTAGAAATGATGTATAGTGAGGGGAGAATTTTTATTTTGTTTTTGTATCGTGGTTTCTCCTTTTCTACATAAAAAAAAATATTTTCTTAATGTTAAGGCAAACTTTTTTTTTTGTTACTGAAATTATATCCTAAGTCTTTTGGATCTTTTGGATCTATGAAGCTTAAATATTAAAAAGTACTGGTATCGGTGATACTGGCTCTGCATTTACTTGGTATCGGATCGATACCAAAATTCCCGGTATTGCCCACCTCTACTGCATACATGTGAAGTTTCTTGAAGCTTTTTTAACTGACAAAAGCATAAAGAGAACATTTTTCCAATGTTCCCCCAAACAACTCATATATATATATATATAACCTCTTCATGATGACCAGCACATGCAGTCAAGAACATGCACTCTGCTGGCTGTGTCTTGCTGAAGTGACCATGTACCTTCTTGGAAAACACCTCGCCTTGATGGCAGCAAGTCTCTGTAAAATCCCAATGTTTACCAGTGTAACCTTCTCACATATAGAGGTCCCCCATACCGTAGGCACTGCTTCACACCCAAATAAAAGTATGTAAGTAAGCAGAATTTATCTATACAGCACTTTTCACAGACAATGGTCACAAAGTGCTTTCATCCTACAAGTTGTTGCCATTCTCCTTATGAAAGAGCTTCAGGTTGCATTTTCTTGAGTTTTGAGGTTGAGATTTCTCCAGAGTTCCTGAATCTTCCACATTGTGAAGAAAGCTACATGGTGAAAGACCTAAATTGTGAGATTTTACACTGAGAAATGTTCTTATATAGCAGATTCATTCTCTCACAAAGTTCAGCCCAATGTGGTGTCCACGGCCCTTCTTTGCTGCAGAGTCTGACCCTGATTTAATTATTAAATTATTAATATTGCCCATTTTGCTAATACGGACCACACCTGTAAAGGCTGAAACAGGGTGATGAATTCAAATGGTTTTTGGGAGGAGTTCATTATGTTGTTTATTAAGCCATACTACACACCACCCCTCACAGGAGAGATGAATAAAAGGAAAAGGGAAGGAAAAGGGTTGGAGGTGGGAGTGAGTTTGTCCTACATGGTAAATACATGAGTTTGCAGGATGTATGTATATATATATATATATATATATATATATAGGAGAGAGAGGAGGAGCTTGGGTGTAGTCCTATGCTGTTACACAACTAGCAAGTACGCCCATAAAGGCTGAAATGGAGAGGTGAACTCAGATGTTTATGGTGGTGTGTTAGTGTGTGTTGTGCTGGTGTAGAGTGGATCAGACACAGCAGTGCTGCTGGAGTTTTTAAACCCTGTGTCCACTCTCTGTCCACTCTGTGAGACACTCCTCCCTCGTTGGTCCACCTTGTAGATGTAGAGTCAGAGACAGTAGCTCATCTGTCGCTGCACAGTGTGTGTCGCTCGTCCTCTAGTCCTTCATCAGTGACACAGGACGCTGTCGGCTGGATGTTTTTGGTCGGTGGACTGTTCTCAGTCCAGACACTGAGGGGTTTAAAAACTCCAGCAGCACTGCTGTGTCTGATCCACTCTACACCAGCACAACACACACTAACACACCACCACCACGTTTGCAATTACGTCTTTGGAAAGTTTTTAGCAAGTACATTGAAACCAACAAGTGTGTGTATGTGTAATTACAGGAAGTACATACAGTTTGGTCGTATTATATCAGGACTTTGTCTGCCTGTTGGCTGATTTTCGGAGTCTCCATCCGTTGCTAATTAAGAAAAAAAAAACGAAACATTTGTAAGAACACACACACACACACCTCATTCTGTCAAGAGCACAGTAAATAAATTGTCTGCTCTATTCCCTTATTTTCAAATATAAATCGTTTCAGCAAAATCAGCAAATTATGAAGTCACTGTGAAAAATAACAAATGCAGTTCAAGCCCCGACATCTAAACATTTTCAAACCGAGCAACAAGTTTCTCACAGGTTTAACTGAATCTGAGCGTCTAAACGATCATTAATCAGTGTGTGAATGATCATGAATCATTAAATAAGACGAGTCTACCTTTGGGGTTTGTTTCTGTACACAACATTTCTGTAGTTGTTGTTGTTGATGAGCCTCTGGGCGAGTGCGAGGCTCAAACTACGAACTGAAATCCTGTCGCTAAAAGGAAAGCTCCCAGTCCGTTTCTGCTCAGTAACACACTCCACAGAGACACGTACACGGTGCAGCACCGAATAATACACAGAGTAACACACAGAGTAATAATATCCACTGAAAAAACACCAAGACAAATGAACTGAATACTGGAACCATGCTCTGGCCGTCAGCACTTCACAAATACATAATGAACTACACGTTTTTATGTGCGCATCTACATCACAGTTTACAGGAGGTGAAGTTCACATTTGTCTCATGCACAACGTCAGTGAAAACCGCTTGTGGTGAGAGGCAGGTATTGTTCAGACATGCACAACAAAAAAATATAAACAGTATGAAAAGGAAAATACATATAAAGTCCTGAAACTAGAGTCCAGTTACTCTGTGGTAGGATAGAAACTGATGTAAAAGTATAAATAATCAAATAAATAAAAATGGAAATTTAAATACATTTATGTATTTAAATGCAGAAAAACAACCAAATCAATAAATAAAATGGTGAATAGTTTATTTATTTATTCATATATTTATAAATGCCGCTTTTGTAAAAAGTAATTTTAAAAATTGTTTGCAATATGAAGCACAAAACAGACGTCCAGTGCTGTGACTGACAGCTGAACAGTCTTTTATTAATATGAACACATTTAGAATTTGACACCTGCAACACAAAAGCTGGGACAGAGTCGTGTTTAATTTAGTTTCCTTTCACTGTCACTGTCTAAGCGTTCAGTTGTGGAAGCAAATCTGTCTCATCAGACTTTGAAATATTACCATCTTTGAGTTTGTAGCACTGAATAGTTTTTGCACTGAAATGATTCGTCTGAATATAATTGCTCTTGAATAGAACTCGTGAATTTTCAAGAACACGTTTTCACTGTTGTTATTCTAGGGAGGCCCTAAAGGGACTGTGGGGGGGAAAAAAGACTTTTGGGTTTCCCTCGCAAATAAGTTGTGGGCTCCGTAGTACTGTGCTTGCTGTTGATTGTGTGCTTCCTGTGCGTGTCAGTTGTTAATTGTGTGTTGTTAATTGCTATGAAATGAGGATGAGGGAATTTAAAGTGCAAGCGCATGGACAAAGGTTACGTGAACAATACAGAGATACAGACAATGAACACAGTTTCCAAACAGTGGGAGAGAAAGGGGAGTGAACACCTGAATAAATTTGTAGCTATTGGTAGTGTATTGGAGTAATGTGTGTAAAAGTTAGTCAGAAAATGGTATCCTGTTTTTACTGCAGCTTTAAGAAATACAGAGCTCCCAGATAAAACGAAATGCATCGCGGAGCTACGGCGTTCTGACTGGACTTTCAGGACGCTACCGAATGTATATAAACTTGTTCATAACTTCCTCTGATGTGAGGCAGTTCCTTACAGATGTATGAACAATTCGCACTGGCAACTACACTGTGTGTTAATAGAGATAAATAAATACATGTATAATCTCTGTTTCAAGTGGCTGGATTTCACTGGAAACTGCAGGGTCCTGATGTGTTGACTGAGCCACGAAGACAATTGTGTATCATAAAACATTTGCAAAGGAGCGCAATGTATTAGTGAGGGAACACAATTATGTTTGTGAGGGAACGCAAATTCAATAGTCTTTTTTTATTTTCCCCCCAGTCCCTTTAGGGGCTCCGTATTATTCAAGGTTAATAAATTGAGATAAAAATTTTAAAGCTCAAAAAATTCAAACAATATATTTCGAAGTTCCTAGATGGCGAAATACGAACAAAACCTCCACACCGTGGAAAAACTACACGTTTAACTTCCTTCAGAGGATATTATCTCTTTATTTTCAAAGCGTCTCAAAAATCTGAAAATCTCACTAAAGACACAATACAACAGACTATTGATGTCCTGAAGATGAAGAGATTATTATGGTGTGGAGTTGCAGTGTGTTTGTGTGTGACATCATTTAGGGTTCAGCAGTGTCTCCTTTGTTTTTTTAAGTAAACACTGGATCATTCACAGTGCTTTTATTGAGGGTTTTTTATTTGCCCCACACCCCAGTGCTTGGGGGTTATATGCCTGAGTATGAGTATGAGGTGACTTAGGTATGGTGACCTCAGGCTCATGTGCAGCTGCTTCAGAACATCCAGTGTTATCTCATGTTTTCTATGGAGAATAACAGCTGGATTCACTAATGATGAGAGCTGCAGGTCCAGGACTATGAGAACGGAAGAGAAACTGACCTGGGTCGATGCGTCAATAGTCCAGCAGCACCACGGCGTCCTTCACCTTTAACCCCTCCTTCTCCAGCAGCCGAGCCGTCTCCAGCACACTGCTGCCACTCGTCACCACGTCCTCAACGATCAGACACACGTCACCTGCTTTGATAACGCCCTCAACCATCATCCCTGAGAGGAGAGAGACATCTCAGATCAAATAAACCAGCGTTTCACTCGGAACCTAAGGTATACACTTGTCCTCAATCAAAACTATGTACATGTGGAGTCTCTATGACACTGTTTGAAGAGTTTAATGTAGGTTTAGTGAGAGGGCGGCAGGGCCTTTTTAAACTGAGCAGATAAATATATTTTCCTGTTCTAGGAAACACAGGATTTATTCTGTGAATACAAATGTGTAAACTAATGCCCATGTAGAACAGAAACACATGTTGAAGCAGAATTTGGTGGGGATACTGCTACATTTCCTCTTTTCTCTGTGTGTGTGTGTGTGTGTTGATTACCATAGTCTTTGGCCTCTTTTCTGCGGATGAGCATGGGGTGGTTGTGGTCGGCGCAGATGATGGTGGCCAGCGGCAGAGCTGTGTACGGGACGCCACACACACAGTCGAACTTCACTTCAGCTTCTTCAGTGCGCTCATGCAGCAATCTGGGCACCTGAGAGGGAGAGGGTGAGAGTGTGTGTGAACAAGAGAGTGTGTGTTAAGTCACACTGTATGTGCCTCTTAGAGTCAGTGGTTTCATACAGAGACATAAACTTGAATATTTGGAGAAAGTATGGCAACTTTAAGAGCACTGGTAATTTCAAATTCATTATCCTGACCTCTCTGAGTAGCTCTGGGTAAGAGACGATGACTCGGAGGTCAAAGTAAATTGGAGAGAGGAGTCCACTCTTCAGTTTAAACTCCCCGAACTTCACCGCATCTTCATCGTGGAGCTTCAATATCAACTTCTTAATATCCTCCATTCCTCAAATCAGAGTCATTCCAGACATTCCTGGGGCCCTAAGCAGAATTCCAGTAGCGGAATAGCATCGGCACCTTAGCTTCGGGTGACAGTGATTTTGACATCTTAAATACAGGTAACGCACAATGACATCGACAACTCTTTTGAGACGCTGGCTTATACCACTTATACACACTTGGACTTTATTGTGAATGGAGAAAACAGAACCTGGATTAACTAGTCTACATTAATATGTTTATTACATACTGGTGTTGGTAAAACTGTAACTTAAAAAATGGAGTTAGGACTCGTACCGCTGGTGTCATTTTAGACTAAAACGGCTTGCCATACCCATGTAACCACGCAGACATAGGGTTTAAGGTGGAATAACAATAACGGAACAGTGTCCCTCAATATTTAAGGTGGAACCGAAAAAAAACATGCAACTAGCAGCTTTGTTTCACCTTAAACAATGAAGCAGTTGCCTGAAAAAACACTGCGTCATTTAGGATGAAATTAAAAGGAAATTAAAACGGTTAGTGTGATTGTGTGGATATCGCGGACGCATTTAAGGTGGAACTGGAACTTCGAAGAACTCAACTCGGTTTACAGAAGAAACAACCGCGTTTTTAATGTTAAATGGAAGAGTATGTAACATTTAGAGTGTACTTGTGTGTTTGGGGAAGGTTAAACGAGTACTAAACCGTATACGTTCATAAGTACAGCTTGGTTCTCAGACTTTTGTTTATTAACTATCCGACTTCGAGAAGAACAGTCACATGTTTACCTTACTTTCCTGTTCTTCTCCTAAAGGATTTTCGCTTTATCTTCTGAGATGAGTTGGCCTTCGTTAATTTGCCGGACCCTATCCTTGTATTACACAAGATATTCACGTAAGAGTATCCTGGGTATGAAAAAAAAGGCCTGGGACTCAGTGAGCGTTTCTACCCTCTTCCTGAATGAGTTAGGAATGGTGTTTGGGAATTTCGGCTCTTTTTGGGGAGTCGGCTCTTTTGGCTCGGCTCTTCATAAAGAGCCGGATCTTTCGGCTCCTAAATGGCTCTTTGTTTTACCACTTATTTCCACTGGTACAGAACAATATTACCTACATTTTACATGACTATAGGGACAAAACATTATTGTTCAATATTAAAAATAATAAATAGTGTTGTAATGGCCAATTGTTTTTATGGCTGCCTTGTAATAACTCACTGATTGCACTCACACATTCAATTGTATAAATAACTGGATTTTTATTTAAACACCTTAATAAAAATCACTTGTAAACTCTGAAATACAGCCAATGGAACCCAAAAGGTAGGTTTTACAAAATAGTTTATTAAATTCAATAATCATCCATTTCTGGGAAATAAAATAAACAAATACTCTGTACAGTATAAAACAGCAGCATTCAACGGTAGTGATTAAAACAACCACAACTGTCAACAAACATTTAACTGATTTAACATTTTCTTCAACTATTTTTTGGAAGGCAGATTGGCATTCAGGAAAACCAAGTATCCCAGCTTTGCTTGTTGTTCTCTGATTGGTTGAATGACAAGCCTTAGAAAAAATGGCTCGGTCTTAGACGGGAACCGGCTCTCACCGTTCACTTACAAGAGCCGGCTCTTTGAACCGGTTCGTTCGCGACCGATACATCACTAGTTAGAAAGCACCCCTAGTAATAAGAGGATAAAGTCTTTCTTTGAATGCAACTTTCATAACTTTTCATAACACATAAAACTGTTTAAAAAAAACATCAATAGAAAGTACATATGGTTTAAACAAAACATTTTAACAAGAAAAATACAGCAATCCTCCCTCCACCTTCCGCTTCATAAATGGTAAATCCAGAGAAGGGTATCTCTGCAGGCCGGAGGCAGCTCCAAGTGAGCACAGAAGAACATTTTAAGCATGACTCAAGCACGTCGCTGGTTTCGAGATATGTAGTTGTCATAAAGGCTCTGGAGATGACCCAGAGGCTAAAGAACCCTTTTTATTTGTTTTTAAAAACCGGGCTGATATGGAGCTGTTTCTAAAAGCTTGTGTTGATGAGCAGGGTCTCAGGGTCAATGCGATGTTTGTAGTTACGCCATGCCCCAGAATTTTTAAGGCATGTAAACTGGACTGTAGCTGGACCCTCACCTCAATTCTTAAGGCACAGATACAGACTGCAGGGCACCGTATACACCACAGTTCAGACAGTGTGTATAGTCTGATACTTTTAGAAACCCAGGCTGTCTGTTCACTGTGATGTCCTGCTCTGTGTAAAATGCCCTGCACTAAATAGGGATCCTAGTTATTCTCTTTGTTCTAACAGATTTCTGTAACTAATGCAGCTCAGATCTCTCTGTTTGAGCATTGTTTGGAAGTGTAAGAGAATGTCAGTGAGTTCTCTGGGACACTGTGTTAGATTATTGTGTGTTTTGTCGTACAGCTCTGTGCCTGGTGACCATTTAATAACTGTTCTGTATTCAGTGTTAATATTGTACCTTGTAAACACTGAGTACATTATATGGAGTACATTTTCAATCACCAGATCCCAATATTATTGAGCCACTTTGGGGTGTTTTGGAGGAGCGAGTCAGGAAACGTTTTCCTCCACCAGCATCACGTAGAGACCTGGCCACTATCCTGCAAGAAGAATGGCTTCAAATCCTTCTGACCACTGTGCAGGACTTGTGTATGTCATTCCCAAGACCAACTGACGCTGTATCGGCCACAAAAGGAGGCCCTACTCCGTACTAATAAATTATTGTGGTCTAAAACCAGGTGTTTCACTTTCATTGTCTAACCCCTGTATATTAGAATAAACTGATAGCCCTTCGGGCGGCGCGGTGGTGCGGCAGGTAGTGTCTCAGTCACACAGCTCCAGGGACCTAGAGGTTGTGCGTTTGAGCCACGCTCCATGTGACTGTCTGTGAGGAGTTGATAGGTGGATTGCCGACTCAGTGTGAGTGAATGTGTGTGTGTGTGTGTCGCCCTGTGAGGGAATGGTGTGTTCCTGCCTTGCACCCAGTGATTAGGCTCCAGACTGGACACACCCCGACCCTGAATTGGAAAAGCAGTTTCAGACAATGAATGAATGATAGTCCTTCTACAAATTCACATGCACAATCCAGGTAATAATAAAGGGAGTCTTTCTGACAGTCTGAGCCAGTGTTATCCAACTCTGATCCTATTCGACCTGTTCAAACAAACTTGATTCAACTAATTGTGTGAGTAGGATGTTCCAGGACCTGGTTCTGATGCCAAATCAAAGCGTGTGATCATCTGAACAAAAAGAGTAACACATAATACTCTACAACAAGGACATACTTCTATAAAGAATCATTTAAAACCACACAGAGGAACTAGATGAAGTACAGTGAACTTCTCTGAATGTCTGTTTATATTCTTAATTGAGCCAAATTTACTGAAAGATTGCACCACTGTATCAGAATTCATTAAACCATAACTACATTACAGTGAATTTCCATCTTATTAAGTTCACCTTGTAGCTACAGGCACTGATTCTAGTGTCATACACACCCACTATGACTGAGGGCTCATGGGAGGTTTACTGAATATTATGACTGTTTGTAAGTTATTAGCACCATTTCTCCCACTGTCCATTAATGGAAAGTACCTGCTTTAAATATTTATTTGAATATTGGGCCATTTTCTACAGTGTTACTTAAGGGTTTACACATTTAAACTGATTATAATCCAATACTGTGCTGAGTACAAAACAAATAACACAGTCCTATAGCTCTGTAATCAAATTAAAATAATGATTGTAGACATGAGAGACCTAATGGATTTCATAACTTTGCAGTTCACCCCATAATCAGATTAACAACAATATATCATTAAAATATCAGGAGTGCTATGTATTTAATTTTCACTGAAATGTAATGTTTTAAACTCTAACTAGTGGAGGGTACCTAGTTCTGTTGGAGATAAACTATGCCCTTTTTCAAATCACAAAGGCTGCATTTCCTACACTCGCCTTCCCACAAAACATCTAGATCCCCCACTTGCTGCATACGCCCCTCCCACTTGCTGGCCTCCGGCCTGCAGCGATATGTAGTTGGTGTGTGGGGTGTGTCTCATGCACAATGTCAGTGAAAACTCTTAAATGAAATGCTTGTGGTGAGAGTCAGGTATTGTTCAGACATACACAACGAAACATAAACAGTATGAAAAGAAAAATACATATAAAGTCCTGAAATAGAGAAATTAGAGTCCAGTTACTCTGTGGTAGGATGGAAACTGATATAAAAGTATAAATAATCAAATAAAAAAAAGGATTTGTTACAAACCGAAGCACAAAACAGACGTCCAGTGTTGTGACTGACAGCTTGTCTGTCATCCGCTGTGGATGATATAGAACAAAACATAGAAGAAAGACTAGAGGACTTTGACCCACAACCACAGCTAGAACTGGAAAAGAATCCACTCATCAAATTGTACGACCTGCACACTTGATGCAATACCAACAAACTATTTAAAGAAGTTACCAGACATAATCAATCCCCTTTGACAATATGTGAATAATTTGATTAGTGTTTAATTGCCCAGTCTTATCGACCCTTCACTGGATTCCAGGTAAATTCCATATTGATTACAAACTTCTTTTACTAACGTATGAATCCCTACACGGTCTCGCCCCTGAATACCTGCGAGACCTCATCACACACCACCACGATTACTCAGATCTCAGGGCGCCGGCCTCTTACTAGTCCCCAGAATTCATAAGACTTTCTCCCACAAAGCCCCAGCTCTGGAACAATCCTCCAGCTCGTGTCCGGGACACAGACACAGTCACTGTGTTTAAGACTAGGCTCAAAACACACCTCAGTTTAGCCTTTGGTTAGTTTCTTCTAGTTTCAGGAACTCATGGACATGGGGAATCATGGTGAGTCTCTCTGGTCTGAGGATGGTGGAGCAGATGGATGTCGTTGTCTGAAGATGCTCTAATGTCTGTGTTCCCTCTGGTTTCCCTCCTCCTCGTCTGTTACAGTCAGATCTGTCACTGCACTAATGAAAATATTCACATCGGCTTTTCTACTGCACTCAGCCAAACTAACTGTTCCCCTTCGGCTGCTCGTACTGGGCCTTGATGTAAATGTTCTGTTCTGATACCAATTACGTGAAGCTGCTTTGTGATGAGGTATATTTATCAGACGGCCTCATAAGACAGTATTAAGAAATGTTCAGTGTGTTTTTATGCTCAGCCATATGAACATAAGTATGTGCGCTACAGAGAGGGATGTTTGGAATGAGCTGTCAGAGGCAGGAAACTATCAATTTTGCACCCTCCCTTTGGAGCATGCTAATGTGGATTATTCTTTATGTTTGCCTTATTTGGAAAGAAGAAGACCTATATAAATTGGGTTCTAGCGAGATGTGAGGGGAGAGACCTCAGACATGGAGAGATGACCCGAGCTCGCAATTGAACACTCTCTCACGGGATCCTTAAGAACCCGTAAGACACTGTTTTGGTAAATAAAGATGTATTTACACTTTTAACCGTGTCTGCGGAGATTCTTTTCCATCACCTATCTTCACAACACAGCAAGAGTTAACAACAAAGTTTGGCGACGAGGATGGGATGTGAGCTGTGACCTCTCTGCTTGGGATGACCCCTGCATTCCAACTCCCGCTTAAAAGCCGGCAAATAGAAGGTGAGATTTTCACAAATTTGAGCGCTGGTTGGGTGTTTGGGCTGTCTGATGCAGAAAAGGTTGCACTCATAAATAGACTCAATAGTGTATGCAGTGTTGTGTTGGAAATGGTGTTGGATAAAGATTCTCCGTTCTAAATTTTAACTATTGTCATAGTAATAGAGAAATGAAGAAAATAAAAAGGAATAGAAGAAAAAGGTTAAAAAGGAAAGGAAGTATAAGTGTAGAATAGCTTAATTAGTAACGATAAGGTGAGCTGATGATGACATGCACGTTTGGGTAAACAGGGCCCTATTTTTGCTTGAAACTGTAAGACATGAATCACAGTCATTGCGTGAAAGTAAGCTTTGAGTTTTTTGGAATTGGATGATATTGAAATAGTGAGAAGCCCTGGGCCCAGTGGCATTTGGTTAAAATTTATTTAAGGTTAAATGGTATTTAAGGTTTTAAGGATAACGAGAAGGAATAAAAGAGAAATATATGGAAAATAGAGGAAAAGAGACTTAAATAAAGAAAGGAAGCCGCTGATTTGAATAAGCCCTCGTGGAGGCGGGATTAGCCCGGCCGCAAATCCTGAAAAATTCACTAGGTGATTTTTTGGGTCAGTTTGATGAGAAACTGGAGGTGTGATGCAGAGATTTAATTAGGGGTGCCCACTCGAAACACTGTTGACGAACACTGTATTGATGCTGCCTCTTTTTGAATTATTACACCTCATAAGGTAGCATAAATTAAAAATAAGGAATAAGAAATAAGGAAATAAGGTAAGGGCGGCAATAAAAAGCATGCTGTTAATGTGTGAATGGGTCGACTATGAGAAATTGTGTTGAAAATGATGAGTGTGTGTAAGCGCTGTTTGGAGGATGTTGGAGTATGTGTGTGTGCCTAGTGAGTTAAGAAAAAAGGAGTGTCTTGCTGTGCATGTGTGTGTGTCAGCTGAAAGAATTTTTTTGGGAGAAAAAGGGGGAGTGATCAACCCCCTCCCTTCTGTGGTTGCTTTTGAGTGTGTGTTCAGAGAAAGGGGGGAAAGGACACCTCTGCCAGAGAGTGTCAGAGAGAGAGAGAGTTAAAAAGGGAATGTGATAAAGAATAAGAGATTTAGAAATTAATAGGGAAAGAAATTTGTAATGGTAAAAATTATGAGCTTCGTTCAAGGACAGTTATTTAAATGAATATGAACCTCAATAAAATGAGGGGTTTGTTTATTTATGACAATGAGCCTGAACGGAAGATGTTTTTAAAGTAAAAATATATAAAGTAAAAATAAATGAGCTTTCTGGGAGACAGTAAATTAAAGAAAACAGTAGAAAATGAGCTCCAGAGAGACGATTTTATGAGCTTTCTTGGAGACTATACATTAAGAAACTATAGACAATGAGCTCCAGAAAGACGTTTTTAGATGCTGAGAATAGGAAAAAGGAGAGCAAGGTGTAAAGCTGAGTAATTAATAGGGTACATTGGGGAAACTGTAAGGTTTAATCATGGGAACTAAAGGGAAAATTGTTATTGAAGAAAAAGGAGAAAAATTTTGAAATCTCCATATGATGGCTTTTATTGGGAAAAAAAAAAGTGTTCATGGGTCTGGTTCCTCTCATTTTGTTGAATTTTTGAGATCTTATGCTTTGCGGAGGGGTCTCTTTCTGCAAGTGTGTAAGGCCTAGAATTCACTCTTGAAAAAGAGAAAAATGGCAGGACTTTGATTTGTGATGTACTGATAAAAGCCACGTTGATTTGATTTAAATAGAAACTAATAGTTATTGGGCAAATCAGAAAATATTGATGTATAGTGCTGTGCAGGGGTTTGGAGCTCCTGAGATTGGGTGCGTTTGAACTGAATTTTTTCTATGGGTGTGGTGCTTGTGTTGTGCTTATGATCTAAAATAAAAGGGAATAGAGGATTAATTTAACATAGTGGGTGAGAGTGAATTGGTGGAGCAGTAATTTGTTTGTGTTCTCTTTTAATGCAATAGTTTGATGAAATTGAGATACATTGAATGGGGTAATTGTTTTAGGCCAGTGGAACTGAGGAATGGCCTTATATGGAGGGAGCTGCATTAAGGATGAACTTAATTGCCATCAATCACTTTAGACCCTTTTTAGGGGGGTTGAGATTAAGGTCGCTTGGGCTTCAAGCCAATGAAGAGTTGTTGGAGGTGTTTACAATATTGAATGAAGGGTAAAAATGTTATGAATGAACTAAATGTTGGTAAATAAAATACAAATAAGCATATTGAATGTTTAATTACTAAGAAGTAAGCAGAATGTATTAAATTTCTATTTGTCTTTTTATCCTGTGGGGTGTGTGTGTGTGAGTTCTCAAATTTTAAAGGAGACGGTGAGAAGAGGACCAGGAGGAGAAAAGGGGGGTCAAAATTTGCCCAGAACAGAGCAGACTGCACAAAGGCTAGTCGTTTTATCCACAAACTTCTTTCACAAACACCTGCATTGATACATTTAGATTAAATCATTAATAAGTCTCATTATTAAAAAGTAATAATTGGAAATTCATTGATTTGTTTATCTATTTGCATTTAGTCCATTATTGGTGCTATAGTACATGACAGACTTCTTCAAAGAAAGCTTGGCAACAGGTTGTTCATTTTTAAGATAATAATTTGATTATAAAGAATTAACAACGTGGTTTATGAAGAAAAATTATTATTTGAAAAGGGGTTTCTGATCTAAGCTTTGCTATAAGTGTATGGGGTTGCAAATATTTAGTGGTAATCATATTTAGAAGTGCTTGTTGAGTCTTATATAAGTTTGTATATTCTTTAATTACAAGGTAGTTACTGAATGTTTAATAAATCTAGGTTTATGGTGCACTTAGTAGTTATATCACTTAATAAAGGGGATTTAGTGGTGTGAATTGTATTGCATATTAAGGTTTGATTTCTCTGAAGTTGGCAAATTCAATTGGGGATTGATTTTTATTAATTGTGGTAATATAGTGGCATATAAACAGAGGAAAAAGAGGGAGAGAAATAATTAATAAGTGTAAGTTGGGAACATATTTAGTCATTATTATGCCAAAAATGGGCACTAATGTTTCAAAAGGGGTTACTCCTGTGGATATAGTTAAGAAAAATAATCCTCTAATAAAAGGCATTGCAAGAATATCAGAAAAATTTTATAAGCGATGGCCTGACATAGACCAACCGTGGCCGGTAGAGGGGACACTTAACCCAGATGTAATTAAAACAATAGAGGTACTTGTATCAACATATAAAGCAGGACAGAAAAAAGGGCGTCAAGGAGAAAAGCGAAAGGAAAAAAGAGAAATAGAGCTTGGCATTCTCCAGTTATTTGAACAAGAGAGTCAGAAACTGATGAAGGCAGCGAAGGACAAGAGGGAGAAGAGTGTAGACGTGATTAACCAACTTACGAAAAAAACCGAAAGACAGATGGCCGAAGTTAATGTGTCTTTTTCACATGTGGACTCAGTTAAGACACCACCACCTTATGAGAAGGAAGTGAAAAGTGAAAAAGCCTATCCTCAGCTTCCAGTGATTAGTCAAGGAGGAAATTATCACATTGAAGATGAAGATGAATGCATCATTGAAACAGGACAAGCAGAGACAACGATAAAACTGTATCCAAGTTCCAAAAGCAAAAAGAAAACTCGACGTCTGCAGACTAGAGGTGAACTGAGAGTGAGAAGGAGGACCATTGAAAATGAGGATCTGAGTGACCAGGAGGAGGCCATGGGTGGATATGACCCAGCCATCAGACGAATGCTAGCTAAAGCAGAAAAAAGAGGAGATGTGAGTAGAAGGAAAGAGGACTCAAAAGATGGAAGTTCTGATGAAACAGAGAATGAAGAAAGTGATGATGGATGGAAGAGTAAGGGATCTTTCTCTGAAAGAGGATTATTTCCTGAAACATCCAGCACAAAAGGAGAAGACAGACGAAGAACTTTGAGAGAAGTAGAAAAAAGTATAGACCAATGTTTATTGAACTTAGATAATGCTTCTAGCTCACTGGAGACACAACTGAAAGAGTTGCAGACATATGAGGAGGATCTGAAAAATGAAGACACTAAAAAATCTGAAAGACAATACACTTTACGTCCAAGGAAAGGGAAATCACTTGAAAAGATGTGTCCAGTGATAGTCCGAGGACGGAATTTGGAATACAAGCCTTGGCAAAATACAGATATGTCAGATATCATGGAAAAGTTGCCTACTTTGCAAGAAGGAGCACATCCTTGGATTTCAAAATTAGAAGAGCTTCTGGTGGGAACGCAGCCAGCAATAGGTGACATAAAGAGACTTTTAGCAAATCTCCTGGGAGTTCCAGCCATGGAAGAAATTCTACAGAAAGCGGGCCTAGAACGATATGTAAGAACTGCTGTTAATGATCCAGAGCTGTTTGCTGCAATCAGAGGTCGAATGTGGAGAGCATTGAAAGATTCATTTCCAACCAATGTGCATCCTGACAATATCCTGATTGAGCCTTTGGGAGAAGATGAGAACCCAAGAGCCTATGTGTCAAGAGTCCATCAGGTATGGAGAAATGTCACAGGAAATGATCCAGATTTAAATCAGATGGAACAGTCAATTTTGCGAGCCAAATTACAGAAGGGACTACCCTTACCAGTGAGAAGTAAACTGGCAGAAGTAGTGGGTCTCGGAAGCATGGCAAAGAGTGTCTATACAGATCATATAGCCCATCAAGTGGAGCTATATAGAAAGAAGGAACATGATCAGAAAATACAGGATGAAGAGACCCTCAGAAAGCTGAACCAAATACAACTGGTGGACAACAAGAAAAAAGAAAAGAAACAAGCTGTAGTCATACAAAGTCAGCCTCCTAATCAGCCAGGACCACATCTGGATCAGACTCAACCTCAAGTGAGCCAGTCAGCATCAGTTGCTCCAGTGACTCCCTGGCCACAGCCAGTGTTTGGTCAGGTGCAGACATGGAGAGGAAGAAGTCAAGTGACTTTTGAAGCTAGAAACCCAATGGAAGACATGGATTCAAAGGGTTTAGTAACCATTGAGAAAATCACTTTAGAAGGGCAGAATGAGTTTTTTGATTCTGACTGGACATCTGAAGAATTGACTGACCGTTACCATGCATTACAGAAAAGAGAAGCAAAATGGAAAGCATATGGATTTGATTCTTCAGTGTTACAAATCACAGACCCATGGGCATCTAGAAATTTATGGTTTCAGCAAATAACCCATTCCGTAAGAATGAGTACGAGGTTGACTGGTCCATGTGTGGTGAAAGTTCCATCACCAAGCACATGGCCATCAATTTTAGAGACAATACCAGAACCACTGCATGCTATGTGTCAATCTTATGCTTTATCGTGGTTAATATATCAGCAAAACTCTGAAGAAGATATAATAATGGCTTTATCAGTGCATTTGTTTAGACCTAGATTAAATTGTACTTGGTTGATGAAGTTACCATATGTGAATTTCCTTAATCAGCATGAAAATATACTGACAGCACGGCCTGATGCGATGGAAGTAAAATCTGTGAAGACTAAAGACTGTTTTTGTTCCAATGATACTCACAATGGACAGGGGATGTTTATGGGAATATCTGATTGTGCTCATTATAAGATGAATTTTAAAGAGCCTAAACCTAAGGATGTTTTGTTTAAAGTGAATTTTCATACACCAGATAGCAAACAGAGTAGAACATTAATGGTGCAGTATGACATTTTGCCTGTAAATGTGACTATAGGAAATTTTAAGAATATTTGGTGGGTTTGTGGAGATAAAGCATACATATTTCTACCATATGGGTGGACAGGCTGTTGTTATATGGCAACATTAAAGCTTCCTTATGAGGTTTATACTCTCCAAAAAGTTGAAGCAACTGATGAAGGGAATTCTGAAGGTAATTCTGTGAGAAGAAAGAAAAGGGAAATGGCTCAGTTTCATAACTTGGAAGCCTACCATTGGAGAATCAGTATAGGAGAAAAATGGGGTATAGGATTATTCCCATGGTATGGTGTGACATTTTTAGCAGATCATATAGATAATATTACATACACTTTACAAGGGTTTGCTAATGAAACAATAAGAGGGTTTCAGTTTTTGTCAAATACTCAAAAAAGTCACAGATTAACATTGTTGAAACATGACATGGCTCTGGATTACATTTTAGCTAAGCAAGGAGGTTTATGTGTGGCTTTGAATCTGACAGGGGATGCCTGTTATACTTTGATTCCAGATAATTCTGATAATATGACTAGTGTTATAGAAGCATTGAAGCATATAAGGGAGGCGTTTGGTCCATCAAAAGGAGCTGGATGGTCTGTGAATGCTTGGTTATTGGAGAAATTAGGACCACTAGGAGCAATGTTGGCTCAAGTTTTTGGAGCAGCTCTTTTAGCAGTGTGTATAATGTTTTGTTTTTGTACACTGTTGTTAACTTGTGCGAAAGCTATGATTTTGAAATGGGTTGGAGTTGTAATGCCTGGAAATCAAGTACAGATGCCACTATTAAGTAGAACCGACTCAGACAAACATGAGGAGGAAATGTTGGAAAACAACCTGGTAGAAAGATATCCATTTTGAATATCCACTATTATATATTTTTCCATTCACTTATGATATTATCTTTTATTTTGTTAGGTTTATTATTTAGTAATCAAGTATAAAGATTGTAGGATGAAGTATACACTGTAGCTTATAAACCTATTAATCCATTAATGTTACTATTATTAAAGTTTTATTTGATGTTTGTTTGCATATGTCATTTTTGCAAAAGATACTGGCTGTTGTTTCTTTCTTCCAGAAAGAAAAAGGGGGGAAGAACACTGTAAGGGAGGATGGTTGTTCAAGATTCCTGAAATGCTACAGGGATCCAAAAACTCAAAAGAGGACAATAAAACAGAAGGACTTTGAAACAGAATGGTGAAGACTTGCTGAAGCTCAATATGTCATCAACATCACATCAGAAGACAAAATTGCTGAAAAGACAATATTATGTCATATGTCTCTATTGAATTGTTTATTATTAGTAATCTTTGATAGTGATAAACCATTATATGAGTGATATTAAAAATTGTAACAACTGTGTATTATGAAGATTTATAGACTGATGAAATGTAATCTGTGTAAGTGTATTGAAATCTCAGAGTTTTTTGTTTGTTTTATCGATGTTAGGGCCAAGGGGTATGTCAGGTAGGGACAGGTCCACTGGAAGGTCCGATGGGTCGACCAGCCTGAATTTGGACATTGGTTTGATTTTATTTTCTGAGATTTTTATATACATTTACTTAAGTCAAATCCCTACACATATAGAATAAATTTAATTGGATTGAAGTACAATTTTATGATCGCCTAGGAGAGGGATCGTTGAGGGAATTTTTCCTGTCTAAAATGTTTGAAGGATTTTCAAGAAAGATTGCTGCCGGACAGGTTTTTTCGCCCTCACACTCCATGAAATTTTGTTACATCATAATGCAAGTGATGTTAAAATTGTGTGTAGGAAGATATCACTTATTTGTTATGACATTTACATGTATGGGTTGCTTAAATTTTTACGAGACTTTAACAGTCTCGAAGGGAGGAAATTATGAGGTATATTTATCAGACGGCCTCATAAGACAGTATTAAGAAATGTTCAGTGTGTTTTTATGCTCAGCCATATGAACATAAGTATGTGCGCTACAGAGAGGGATGTTTGGAATGAGCTGTCAGAGGCAGGAAACTATCAATTTTGCACCCTCCCTTTGGAGCATGCTAATGTGGATTATTCTTTATGTTTGCCTTATTTGGAAAGAAGAAGACCTATATAAATTGGGTTCTAGCGAGATGTGAGGGGAGAGACCTCAGACATGGAGAGATGACCCGAGCTCGCAATTGAACACTCTCTCACGGGATCCTTAAGAACCCGTAAGACACTGTTTTGGTAAATAAAGATGTATTTACACTTTTAACCGTGTCTGCGGAGATTCTTTTCCATCACCTGTCTTCACAACACAGCAAGAGTTAACAACAGTGACAACGTCAGTTATAAGAGGTGGCTTTAAATAAATTTCATTTGATTTGATTAATGAGCCTCTCGCTGTTCACCCCAACCCCGAGCGCACAGCAGTGAGAAGCGAGGAGCAGAAGCTCTGGATTTTTGCCCTTTTTTTCTCTCTTCTCTTTTCTGTTCTTGTTTTCTCAGTTTTTACTCGGTGCTCTTATTTTTCCACACCTCTTGTGCTGCATTTAACCTCGTCTTTGCGCTCTCACATAAACGTGGGTCCAGCGCTGTGATTGGACAGACTCAGATGAGGGGGCGGGGCCATTCTAAAATCTCTGCACTTGAGGTCAGAAGAGGAGCAGAATCTGAACGGCTTGTTTTATCCTGTGTTTTCTGACTCAGGCAGTGCACAGAAAATTATCTGAGTGGTCTTGTTTCATAGTGTGTGGGTTGGTGGGTTCCAGATCCCCACATTAATGTAAAGATATAGTGAACAAGGGATTTTTTCATAATACGTCTCTTTAAAGTTAAGGTGTGTGTGTTTGTTGTAAATGTTGAATGCGGACATTTTATTATTAAGTCTGAACAGAACAATACAACTGTAGTACTCAGCAGACACAGTAGATGGCAGCATAACAGCCTCTCTATTAACCATGTAACAAATTACTGCTTCATATTTCAACACTCCCACTTAATTTTTTACAATGGTTGTAAGACACGAGATAATGTTGAAATAATAAATTTAACTCAACTTGCACAAAAACTAACTTATTATTCCTTTCCTGTTTATAGATTTTGTTGTTGTCTTGCTATATTTAAAAACAAAATTTACCCATTTTATAACACAACTAACTAGCAGGACATTCTATCACAGATTTACATCTGAAAAAGTCCAATCTCTCTCCTAAGATACTCAAATTTTTGTTTTGCAAGAGGTTTTGTCAAGATATCTGCCTTCATGTCATCTGTTGGACAGTATTCCAACTTTACTTCACCATTTTGCACACATTCACGAATGTAATGATAACGAATGTCTATGTGCTTGGTTCTTGAATGGTTCACTGGATTCTTTGCAATTGCAATAGCTCCTTGATTGTCCTCCAGAATCACTGTAGGTGTTGTGGCCATACCAAGATCACTCAGTAATCTTCTCAGCCAGGTACCCTCTTGAGCTGTTTGACTGAGAGCAACATACTCAGCTTCTGCAGTTGAAAGTGCAACCGTTGCTTGTTTCTTGCTTAGCCAGCTCACTGCTCCTCCACTCAGTAGAAATATGTTGCCTGTTGTTGAACGCCGGTCATCCTGATCTCCAGCCCAGTCAGCATCAGAGAAGCCAATCAGCTCTTTGTTTCCTGCACAGTCATACTTCAGAGCAAGGTTAACTGTGCCCTTTAAGTATCGAAAAATCCTCTTTACAGCAGTCAGATGTGCAGTATTTGGGTTTGCATTGAACTTTGATACTGTACTCACTGCTTGTGCTATGTCTGGTCTTGTTGTCATCGCTGCATACAGCAGACTTCCCACCATTGACTGGTAAGTACTTGGATTGACAGGATTACTGACACCATCATTCTTTTTCAGCTTTACACTGATGTCAGCAGGGGTTGCAACAGGATTTGCTTTATCCATCCCATACTTCTGAAGAATGGTTTCAATGTACTGCTTCTGATGAAGAAGGATGCAGCTTTCTGCTTTGTCTTGAACAACTGAGATGCCCAGGATATAGGACAGCTCACCCAAGTCCTTCATTTTGTAGCACTCATGGAGAGCCGTCTTTAACTCATCCATGTTTTCAGCTGACTCTGTAATCAATATCAGATCATCTACATAGATTGCAATAATCTCCAGCACTTGTGATGACCTCACAAACACACAGGGATCTGAGGTGCTCTGTTCAAATCCAAGATCCTTCATGAACTGTGTGAATTCTTTGTTCCAGCAACGAGGAGACTGTTTTAGCCCATAGATTGCCTTTTTAAGCTTGCACACAAGGTGCTCCTGACCTTGTCTGATGTATCCCTCAGGTTGTTCCATGTAGACTTCTTCCTCCAAATGTCCATTTAAGAATGCAGTGACAACATCCATTTGATGTACATGTAGATTATTCTGGATGGCAAAGGACAATAGTGTGCGAATTGAACTAAAACGTATCACAGGTGAAAAGGTTTCATCATAGTCAGCACCATACCGCTGTGAGTAACCTTTGGCAACAAGTCTGCACTTGTATCTCTCCACTTCCCCATCGCTTTGATGCTTGACTTTGAACACCCATCTTGACCCTACAGCCACTTTATCCTTTGGTAGTTCCACCAGATCCCAGGTCTCATTTTCTAGCAGTGACTCATATTCCAAATCAGCTGCTTCTTGCCATTCTTTTGCATTTGGACTCTTTAATGCTTCTTCCAGTGTGTTTGGTTCTGTGATGGAACACACATTAGCACAATGGTCAATAGTCACCATATCTGCAAACTCATCATATCCATATCTTTTTGGTGCCCTTCTGATTCTGCTTTCTCTTTTAACAGTCTCATCAAGAGTGACATCATCATCAGCTGTTTTCTTTCCTTCAGTGATGATAGTCACCTCTCTCTCTTGACAGGAAGTGTCCACCTCACGTTTCCAGTCAAAGTCTGACTCACTAAAGATGACATCCTTTCGAATCAGAATTTTTCTCTTCTCTTCATCAAACAGACGGTAACCTTTTGCATTGTTTGCATATCCTACAAACCTGAGCTTTACTGCTTTCTTGTCTAGTTTCCGTCTTTCAACATCTGGAACATGTGCATAAGCAACACAACCAAACACTCTCATGTGACTCATGTCAGGTTTTTTTTCATGCCATCGTTGATAGGGTGTCTCTTGCTTCAGAACAGATGTGGGCAACCTGTTTTGTACGTAGGCTGCTGTTGCTACTGCTTCAGCCCAGTACATCTTCGGTAGCTTAGCATGCGACAACATGCTTCTAGCTGCTTCAACCAGTGTTCTGTTTTTTCTTTCTGCAACTCCATTTTGTTGAGGTGTATGAGGTACAGACATCTCATGGTGGATACCTTGAGCCTTCAAATATTCTTGAAACTCCCTTGAAATGTACTCCCCACCATTATCTGATCTTAGTCTTGCAACTTTGTGTCCACACTCATTAGAGAATGTTTTCTCAAATTCCTTGAACTTGCTTAAGACTTCACTTTTTTGTTTCATGAAGTAAACCTTACAGCAGCGAGAGAAGTCATCAATGAAAGTCACAAAGTATTTTGCTCCACCTATTGACTCAGTTTGCATGGGTCCACAAACATCACTATGAATCAGTTGCAGTGTACGTTTTGAACGGATTTCTCCCACTGACTTACATGACTGTCTTGTCAGCTTGCCCTCCACACAGGCTTCGCAGAAGGAGAGCTCTTTGTCTGCAGAGAATTTCACTCCATTCACCAGACCTTCTAGTTTCTTTAACTTGGTAGAGTGACCCAAGCGCTGATACCACAGATTAGCTGTTACTGATGCACTTGATGCACTATAACAGACAGGTGAGGCTCCTTCAACATCCAACTGGTACAGCCCATCAGATCTTTGTGTTCCCATTCCTCGAAAAGTTCCATCCTTGCCACGTATGTAGCAGCGAGTCTCTTTGAACTGCACTGTATTTCCTTTTCTTGTAGCAGCTCCCACTGAAAAAAGATTTCCAGACAACTTTGGAACATACAACACATCATACATAGTGGCTCGTTTAGCATTACTGACTTTGAAGACCATGTTCAGTTTAACAATGCCAAAACCTTGTGCTTCAACAACTCTTCCATCACCCAGTTTTACAGTCTGTGGTTTTGAGAACTGCTGGTAGTCTTGAAGAATGTCTTTATCACAAGTCATGTGTTTTGATGCTCCAGAATCGATCAACCACTCACTTTGTCTTGGTCCTTCAGTAATATTTGAATTTTTAGCAACAAAGGCATTTTCAGAGAAGTCTTCTTCATTTTCACAGATCACACTTTTGGCTTTGTGATTTTTGATTCGTTTTTTCCAGCTTGGACAGTTACGTTTTATATGTCCTTCTTTTCCACACTTGTAACATCTCCATGAACTCTGTTTTTCAGCTCCCACTGGCTTTGAATCACCTTGCATTCCTCTGTGAACTTGTGTTGACATTGCTGACGCACCACCTGGTACAGCTGAACTGTAGTCATCCAAATTGATTCTCTTTTGCTCTTCATTTATTAATGCTTGCTGAACAAACTGCAGTGTCAGATTGTCCATCTTTGTTTCCAAAGCAGTAACAATCGTTGTATAGCTTGGTGGTAAGCTACCCAGGAGTGTTACAATCTGATCTTCTTCATCAATTACAGCACCTATTGCGTTTAGCTGATCAGTCAGTTCCTTCATTCGTTTCAAATGATCATTTAAATTTTCCTTTTCATTCATTTCGCATCTGAAATACTTCTTCTTCAGGAACAGTTTATTTGCTAAAGTGTCTCTCTCAAAATGCCCTTTTAGCATGTCCCAAGTCTCTTTTGGAGTTTTGCAACTTGTTATCAAATACAGCTGTGGTGTACTCACATTCAGCACTAACATGGAAAATGCCATTTCTCTCCGTCTCTCAAACTCTGCAGTAGCTTGTGCGCTAGCACCAGGAGTTAGCACATCCGTCTCAGTTAGCATACCCCATAGTCCTTTAGCTTTCAGCAAATGCTCCATCTGAAACTTCCACGTTGCCCAGTTCTCTGGTCCGCTCAGCTTGTCGATAAACATCTTATCATCCATTGTGAATCCCACAACACCGTTTATCTGACTTAGCAACTTCGCTTACACAACCTTTTTAGCGACACTCTGGGCCCATAACCTGTTGAATGCGGACATTTTATTATTAAGTCTGAACAGAACAATACAACTGTAGTACTCAGCAGACACAGTAGATGGCAGCATAACAGCCTCTCTATTAACCATGTAACAAATTACTGCTTCATATTTCAACAGTAAAAGTGCTTATTACCAGAACTGTGAACACAGGGAATGTCAGGAGTTTCAGATCACAATGTGCTCCCAGTTCTACCACACCTCGGGTCTGTAACATCTCACCTGAAATCAGTTTTTCTGACTCAGAGGTGCAGTGCACTCCTGCAAACGTGGGGTTACTTACGCAGGCGCAGTATTAAAGACAACACAGAAGATCCATCTACAGAGAGCCACAGATCAGTCTTTTCCTGTTTCTCCTGTTCACTCCCGCAGGTGTGTTACCGTAAACCACTGTGTACACACGCCCCTGAAAACCTTCACAATCGGGATGAGTGAATTAATGGCGGCACGGTGGCGCAGCAGGTAGTGTCGCAGTCACACAGCTCCAGGGACCTGGAGGTTGTGGGTTCGATTCCCGTTCCAGGTGACTGTCTGTGAGGAGTTGGTGTGTTCTCCCTGTGTCTGCGTGGGTTTCCTCACGCAGGAAACAGTCCAAAAACACACGTTGGTAGGTGGATTGGCGACTCAAAAGTGTCCGTAGGTGTGAGTGAATGTGTGTGTGTCTGTGTTGCCCTGTGAAGGACTGGCGTCCCCTCCAGGGTGTATTCCCACCTTGCGCCCAATGATTCCAGGTAGGCTCTGGACCCCCGCGACCCTGAATTGGATAAGCGCTTACAGATGAATGAATGAATGAGTGAATTAGAACAGTGCTCATATATGATGTCTCTGTGTGTGCTTCTAAAACTTTATGATAATTTGCAAAATGGGGTTGTGACGCTGTAAATATTAGCGTTACTCTGGGCACCGACTGGATATGAAAGTGAAGTGAATAGTCTATAAAATAGTCTAGAATAGACATTTTGTGCAGCTCTTCAGCACGTATTACATTCCAGTCACACGATACGGCTGTGCAGCCGAGGGAGGGACACGTTAGGACAGGACAACGGCTGTAGGAAAGTTTATAAAAACAGGTGAATGTTCACAGCAGGAGACAACACCATTTTATTTCTGTCTGAGATGTTTATTTTTTGCCTTTTCTGAATCCCAGTTTAATTTGTTTTCAACCGTGGCAGGGTTTATAGTTGTTTTTCATATCCATTTTAAATGGTAACTGCATCATTCAGAAAAAAGACTTCAGACAAAGTTGAAAATAAAAAGCCTGATCATTAATCATTCATTAATTAATTAATTCATTGTCTGTAAGTGATTATCCAGTTCAGGACCGCGGTGGGTCTGGAGCCTACCCAGAATCAGGTGGATTGGCTGCTCAAAAGTGAGTGTGTAAGTGCACGTGTGTGTGTGTGTGTGTGTGTCGCCCTGTGAAGGACTGGCGCCCCCTCCAGGGAGTGATCCTGCCTTGCGCCCAGTGATTCTGGGTTAGGCCCTGAACTGGATAAGGGTTACAGACAATTAATAAATTAGTTACTCCTCAAGTACAAGCTCAGAATAAAGGTGCTCTACAGGTACATTATTGTCCAAACAGTGTAGTGTATCTTTAAAGGTACAGCAGTGGTGTTAGAGTCCAGTTGTGTTTCCTAAAGGTTCATTACATTCTCTTCTCCAGAAGGAGAGGGGGATCTCTGTAATCTTTCATTATACAACTGTGGAGAATAAAAGAATAAATAAGTACTGAATGATTAAATGAGGCGTATGAAATCAACACAGCTTTAAAATCTACAGTTAATAAATAATAAAGTACACTTATGTTCCCTTGAGGGTACCGCAAACTGACAGGGTAGATACATGTATCTGTGACATTACACAGTGGATGTATAGAGCAGTGGCGGATGCTGGTCTTTCAAGGAGGGGAAGCTCAATTTCGGCCTACATCATAAAATCTGTTGGTTTATTTATACGTAAATTCTACCCTCCGTTCCTTTTCAAGAAAATGACCTGTGTCCTCTCAATGGCCAGCAGAGCTAGGCTTAAACGGCCTTGGCCCATGTGAAGTGTGTCCGTCTGTGAGTGCTTTGTGACGGTGGAGGGGCTCAGCAGCACCCGCTGGACAGAAACTGCGATAGAAGTCAGAAAGAGTGATAGAAGTCAGTCTCCAAACACAAGCAGCTACAAAAAACCCACCAGAAATAGAAGCTCGATGTGTCGCTAGTCGTTTTTAACAAAGAAAATGCCGCTAAGAGGATTAATAAAGTCTGGTTCAACTCAGAACAGAATGAAAATGTAATGCTCCCACGGATCTTTACACCAAAGGATCGCTGATTCGCTCATTTCACTGTCAATCAAAAAGGGATTCAGCCTCAGACAGATCATCCAATCATCATGCAGAAGCTGAGCGTCCGGGCCAGCCGAGGCCAGCCCACTGTCCCATAGACTTCCAGAGACGCTGAGCGTCCGATGGGCGGGACAAAGCCCAGCATTTATCCAATGGCTCGTCTCGTTTCGCTGCACTTCGCTGCTTCGCTATTGAACTCTGTGGACGCTCAGTGTCCTCACTGTTTAAAGCACTGTGAAGCTGTGGGAATGATTGAGAGGAAAGCCGTGTCTTTACCAGTGATAAGAAGCTGATTCTGAACAAAAGTTGAGCGCGTTGTAGTGCATATTTATTCAATGACATGTACACACAACAGTATATATTTGATCACTTATTTTTTTAAATTTTAGGGGAAGCTGAGCTTCCCTTGCAGTCTTAGAGCAATCGCCTCTGGTATAGAGGTTATCTACATACGATGAGGGTTAACAAAACAGGAGATGACACAGCAGAAAAGACAGCCACTAGGGGGCTGGAAGAAAGGAGTTAACCCTTTCCTGACTTACGAAGGCTGGATGAACTGCTCACTGCACGGCTGTTAGGGGTCCCATCTTCTCCAAACTCTTCTATTACAAACATGTTAAGACTTATTTTACTTATTTTATTGAAGCTGGTCCAAATTCACTGGTAAAAACTGGTCAGATCTGACTGTCTGGTGAGTTCTGATGAAGTCTTTCCAGATTATTAGAAACATAGTGTTATTTCTGACCCTTTACTCCTCTTTGAGGCTCATGTTAACTCCCTGGTCATTTCCACCTTCACAGCACTGCACGACTTGATCCAAACTCAGTGGGAACACTGCAGAAACTCTAGTTCATCCCTTTAAACCTCCCACCTGCATTACTGTACACTGTCAGAAATGTTGTCTCTGTGGTGGTACCCTCGAGGGAACATATCTGCACCTTTAATTAGGGAACATAATTGTTATTTTATTTTATATTAACTGTAGATTTTAAAGTGTTGATTCATGTGCCTCGCTTCATCTCCAGGACTTTTATTATGCTTTTTTTATATGACACAGTTCTACAAACATGTATCTCTCTTTCTGGAGAAGAGAATGTAATGTACCTTTAAGGAATAAAACTGGACTTTTAAACACTGTTGTACCTTTAAAGGTACATTTACACAGTTTGTAGCTTTAGTGACGAACACTGTACCTCTACTGTACCTTTTTTCTAAGAGTGTAATGTGGGCCACTGTAGTGTGGGCTACTGGAATGCCCCTTTTCTGGGCCAACCATTAAAAAACATCCCTAAACTGCAGTATTTTTGCTATAGGATCCTCACAAACCCCAAACTAAATGTTTTTATACATATCCCATTTTCTTTAAATCACAGTGGTTACCATCACAACCAAAATTCACTAAATACTACTGCTAACCCTTCATAATCTCTCCTCTGAGTATGTATTTATTCTCAGAGTTACTCCATCCTGAACAGAAAAATTGATGCAGTGGGAGAGAGCTGCTGTGGTGTTTGATACTTGTGGTAATTTGATTCAGGTGATTCATTAAGACCCCAGTACTGTGTTCCTTTGTGAAGAAGAGGTACTTGCTTTTGATGCAACTTTTCTTTCAGCAGTTTCACTTCATCATACTCCTCCTACTGTTCACTAGGGGGCGCCACTGCACCAGCCTGTGATGTTAAAGTCAGTGCAGGAGGCAGTCCCTGCTCACAGAAGTGATGATGTCACAGGTAGGTGGTTTTAGAAGAACCGGTCACAGTGAGTTGAGGAGGAGTTCTGTGTCTTGCTCTAGGGCCCCTCAGCTGTGGATTGAGGTGAAGAGGTCAGTGCTGTTCCTGGGAATCAAACCCTGAGCTTTCAGTCCTCAGCCCTCGTCTCTAACGGTTACGCCACAGATGCCTAATCCCCCCGTGCTCCTAAATAATCTATATTTAACACAACGTACAGCAGGACTTTTAACTTACCTCTGCTCACCTTTGATACAAAGCAGATTTTCACACGTGACTCTCACTGATTTATTTATAAAATTCAGACCAAAGAACAACAGAGTAATTAAGATTCACACTGTTTCAGATTCAAAATATCGTCCTTTAGATTTATGTTCATTTATTCAGTTATTTATTAATTGTCTTTTGACAGTGTTTTATATATCCTTCTATTAACAGGGAAATACATTAATAAAAGAATATGAAAATCTTTTTTGTGCGTGTTGTATTTATTTAATCATCCATTTCAAACACTTCCTGGTTTCCTTCTTCTCCTGTGAATATTAACAAATAAACACCCTGAAGAGACACAGGTTCCCAAAGAGAGAAACGTCTTAACTCTGTACACACTGAGAGACTGCCCTTCACAGATACGACCAGAGCACAATAAGAAAAGAAACGCTGGAGCCCAGAGACAGAGCAGCCTCCTCTCGACCTGCAGCTGATGTGAAGATCTCTTAAAGGGATCAGGATGTGAATGAAGACTGAGTGAGTTCCACTGTCTACAAAACAACACAGAACAGTGTGTGTGTGTGTGTGTAGATGTATAATATTGCATTGAACACATTTATAAACACGAATATTTAAATTCATATTAAATATATTTTAGTATAGTTTTCTTTAAATAATTTCTTTTCCGTTTGGCTTCAGTTGTTTATAACAATTAATGAATTAATGCTGACAAAGATACTTCAATTTTAATTTGACAGAGAGAGAGGGGGGGGGGTGGAGAGAGTGAGAGAGAGAGAGAGAGAGAGAGAGAGAGAGAGAGAAAGAGAGGGAGAGAGGAAGGGGTGGAGAGAGTGAGAGAGAAAGAGGGGTGGAGAGAGAGAGTGAGAGAGAGAGAGAGAGAAAGAGAGGGGGGGTGGAGAGGGAGAGAGAGAGAGAGAGAAAGAGAGGGAGGGTGGAGAGAGTGAGAGAGAAAGAGGGGTGGAGAGAGAGAAAGAGAGAGAGAGAGAGAGAGAGAGAGATAGTTGAGAGTGATAGGAGAGAGAGAGATAGGAGAGGGAGAGAGAGAGAGAGAGAGAGAGAGAGAGAGATAGTTGAGAGTGATAGGAGAGAGAGAGATAGGAGAGAGAGAGAGAGAGAGAGAGAGAGAGAGAGAGAGAGAGAGATAGTTGAGAGTGATAGGAGAGAGAGAGATAGGAGAGGGAGAGGGCGAGAGAGAGAGAGAGAGAGAGAGAGAGAGAGAGAGAGAGAGAGAGAGAGAGATAGTTGAGAGTGATAGGAGAGAGAGAGATAGGAGAGGGAGAGAGAGAGAGAGAGAGAGAGAGAGAGAGAGAGAGAGATAGTTGAGAGTGATAGGAGAGAGAGAGATAGGAGAGGGAGAGAGAGAGAGAGAGAGAGAGAGATAGTTGAGAGTGATAGGAGAGAGAGAGATAGGAGAGGGAGAGAGAGAGAGAGAGAGAGAGAGAGAGAGATAGGTGAGAGTGATAGGAGAGAGAGAGAGAGAGATAGTTGAGAGTGATAGGAGAGAGAGAGATAGGAGAGGGAGAGAGAGAGAGATAGTTGAGAGTGATAGGAGAGAGAGAGATAGAAGAGGGAGAGGGCGAGAGAGAGAGAGAGAGAGAGAGAGAGAGATAGTTGAGAGTGATAGGAGAGAGAGAGATAGGAGAGGAAGAGGGAGAGAGAGAGAGAGAGAGAGAGAGAGATAGGTGAGAGTGATAGGAGAGAGAGAGAGAGAGAGAGATAGGAGAGGGAGAGAGAGAGAGAGAGAGAGAGAGAGAGAGAGAGAGAGAGAGAGAGAGAGAGGGAGAGGGGGGGAGAGAGAGAGAGATAGTTGAGAGTGATAGGAGAGAGAGAGATAGGAGAGGGAGAGAGAGAGAGAGAGAGAGAGAGAGAGAGAGAGATAGTTGAGAGTGATAGGAGAGAGAGAGATAGGAGAGAGAGAGAGAGAGAGAGAGAGACATGTTTTATTGTTAAGAGCGTGTAAGTAGTGTTTTATATGACATTATCCAGCGGATACAGTGTCTCTGAGTTATGAAACTCTCCTCATGGAGCAGGAATCGGGGTTTAGACTTTAGGGAAGTTGGCCAAGTCTGAAATCCCTTATTCTATGACATGGATTCCTCATTACGAGATATTTATAGCTCTGAACCGCCGTGAGACATAATTAGTGCTTTTCTGAGACGAGGATCTGATTCATCATCAGACAGACGCTCTCCTCTTTCTGCTCTGTTCTGTTTGACTGGGAACCACAGCTGTATTCACTGTGGGGAGTTTCACTCTCTGAAAATACAGGAAAAATACAAATCCATAGAAGCTCAGCAAGTTTGGGTCAGCACTTTGATGGGAGACCTCCTCCTAGGAAAGCTTGGGTGGTGCTAGAGCTGGTGCTGATGAAGGCAATAGGGGGCGCTGTCCCTGTGGTGTGTGTGGATCCCAATGTCTGGGTGCAGTGACAGGGACATACTGAATAAACAGCGCCCATCATTAATAAATCGGAGGAAACCCACACAGACACAGGCAAAACACACCACTCCTCACAGATAATGAGCAGGACCCTGGAGATGTGTGGGCAGTGCCAGTGCCACCGAGACACACCAAATTGGTTTGATTTAACCCAATTTTAAAATAAGGAACTGTAAACACCACATTCAAGAAAAAAATAACAAAAAAAACCCTGAAAAAAAGACCTCTTTGGTACAAAGGAGAGTCACAAAAATGTACATAGATTTTCCAAGAGTGGAAGGGATAATTTCATATAAAAGACAAATCGAACAATGTTAAGACACCCTCAAACAGTGCAAAACAACAACAACAACAAAGCAATGTACTAAATAACTAATAATATGTAACTGAAATTATATTAAATAACACTGAAAATACCCTAAGTAAAGTAGTCATATTTTTTACTTATTTTCACCCCTCTTCTTATATAATTGAAGTCGCTGAGCTGCCAACTGAACTGACATTAAACACACAATAAAGTGTGTGAAATGTGTGTGAATTTGTGAAAATTACTTACAAAATATAAAATAAGAATTAATTTCACTAACACAAATAAACAGACCGTGTCACTAATAAAATGACAATATTCAGTATTAAAAATTGCAGTACTTGGGTGGCCAAAATAACATGACTAATACACTCAGTATATATTAAATATAACTTAATATAAATTAAAATACTTATTAGTCGTGATTTAGTACACATTAGCAGTTCCGAAATTACATAATTACAGTTACACGTTTTTTTCCCACAAGGGCATGAGTGTTCCTGACTTGTATTGTGAGTGTATTCTAGAGGGACTTTTATTCTAGGAAAGTGAAGCGGTAAGCGATTAGCCTGATTAGCGTTTCACCGGAAACTTTCCACCCCTCAGCGCCACAAATAGAAACTTCAGCCGAGGTGAACCAAGATCCAATTAGCTGTAAATAATACACACATCCATTCATAGAGTTACCAGCCGCTCTCACTGTGTTGTGTAATAAACACCAGACCAACTGAGTTACATCTGTTTGTCTAAGTATGTACGGCTAATAAACTCAGCTGCTCTAAAGTGTAGCCATCACTGACACGGCTTGTGTGACTCCGCTGAAAAGTCTACAGCAGGAGCCCGATAAAAGTCCCCGGCACTGTGCTGTGGGACACTGGAACTGTGTTCTCTGGAGTGATGGAGCTCCATGAACCAGATATAACACTCACACAACATCTCACTTATGATTATATAGCAGAATACCATCAAATCCACACTGCAGTGTTCACACATGTTCTGTTAAACATACACCAATCAGCCATAACATTAAACCCACCTCAATGTTTCAGTACCCACTGACCACACAGGGGCACTTTGTAGTTCTACAGTTACAGACTGTAGTCCAACTGTTGCTCTGCATACTTCATTACCCCCCTTCCCCCCTGTTCCTCAGCGCTCAGGACCCCCACAGAGCAGGTGTGATGTGGTGGTGGGTCATTCTCAGCGCTGCAGTGACACTGACGTGGTGGTGGTGTGTTAGTGTGTGTTGTGCTGGTGTAGAGTGGATCAGACACAGCAGTGCTGCTGGAGTTTTTAAACCCTGTGTCCACTCTCTGTCCACTCTGTGAGACACTCCTCCCTCGTTGGTCCACCTTGTAGATGTAGAGTCAGAGACAGTAGCTCATCTGTCGCTGCACAGTGTGTGTCTGATCCACTGGTACCAGTGAGACAAAACTAAATTAATAATGACTCATGCAGATGTTTTGACTGGGAATTACATAAAGGAAAGATGTGCTGTGTTGTATATCTTTAAAATTCTTTAGAATTAATAAGTGTTAAAGACGTTGGGGTGGGGGTCAGTCTTGGGATGAGTGGGGGGGGGTGGTTATTATTACTTTGTTCTAAGTTGAGGGCTGGATTGTGCACTATTTCCATGAACCTTTCTCAGGTGAGAAAAAGCAGCACTAACCCCCTTTGGAGGATGGAGACTAAATTTAGCCCCGGAACGACCCAGTAAAGTGAAGCTGAGCTGTGATTGGGGCAAGAGGCTGTCAGTCAAGCTGGTGGCTAACTTGTGATTGGCTGTAGGATCAGACATGAAGGGATAATCCCTGTTTACAGAAGCTGAGGGAGAGAGGGAGAGAGACTGCAGTTGGTTCTGTTTCTCTGTGTGTGTGTGTGTGTGTGGCTCTGTGTGTGTGTGTGAAATGTCTATGCAGAGCTGAACTGAGCGTCCATTCACTGGACAGATTAGGATTTCACTCACATTCACATCCAATGGAGCTCTTTTAACAGAGGGACATCCTTCTCTTTCTCGTCCTCCGCAGCTGTCGCCATGGGCACCGTTCTGTCCATCACTCCCTCCTCGGGGAAAGGGCTGGACGATGGGTCCGAAGTAGCTGAAAACAATGGGAAGATCCTGAAGAAGCCCTCGGTCATCGTGTCCACTCTCACTTTCAAACGCCTGGTCACTGCTTCGGCCAAGAAGAAAAGTGCCAAGAAAGTGAACCCCAATCCTCCTCCTCCTCCTCCTCAGGTAAGGAAAGGACAGGTAGTTGTTATTGATTCACAGTTGTGTGGAAACTAATGTTACCGACATATTCTGTGCCGTAATTTTTCATCTCAGTCATAGCTGTGAGGTCTGTGCTTCAACGGGAAACTCTACCAAACCTGTAGCTTGTGATTCGGAGCACCAAACGTACAGTGGACCCCAAAATGTGCCACTGAGGACTGTATGAGTAAAGATATACACCAATAAGCAGCAGGTGTCTTTAAAAGAGACCTTCTCTCCCTCATCTCCACAGTGGAACACAGTTCTGGTTCTTATTAAAACATCTGTGACCTGCTTTGTTTAAAACCCCACGAGCCCCACAGCAGTGCTCTCCCCCTGTGTAAACAGTTCAGAACTAGGACTACACTTGGTTTTGTACCATAATCTAAATTCTACTTGTATATTCAGTAAAAGCTAAAGCTATATCCTTCTCTTTTCTAAAGAACGAGACGGCGAAGAAGTCATCTGTGCCGCAGTCCAAGCCTGTGGCCGTGCCCATCCCCACGGTTCCTCCAGCCCAGAACCAGGATGCAGGTCCAGGACCGGAGCAGGTCCAAGTTAAGTGTATTCAGAAGCAGTCAAGCAGCAGTTCTCTGCTGTCTCCTCGGAAGGTGGTGGTCCAGGCCTCGACCGGGGAGCTGCTGCAGTGTCTGGGCGAGTTCGTGTGTCGCCGCTGCTTCCGGCTGAAGCAGCTGAACCCCAGTGAGGTGATCCTTTGGTTCAGGAACGTGGACAGGACTCTGCTGATGCAGGGCTGGCAGGACCAGGGCTTCATCACGCCGGCCAGCCTGGTGTTCGTGTACCTGCTGGTCAAGGGCACGCTGACGGAGGACATCCAGAGCCAGGCCGAGGTCCAGGGTGTCTTTCTTACCTGCCTCTACATGGCCTACTCCTACCTGGGCAACGAGATCTCCTACCCCCTCAAGCCCTTCATCAGCGAAGGCAACAAGGACGTCTTCTGGCAGCAGTCCCTGGGCGTCATCGACAGCCTCAGCGGCAAAATGCTCCAGATCCACATGGATCCGCACTTCTTCACCGAGGTCTTCCAGGAACTCAAGAGCGAGGGGGAGGTCAAGAAGGACGGCAGTGATGTGGAGCGCTGATGAATAAACAGCATCGGTGTCTGAATAAAACCTTGTACTCTGTGAATGACCATGGCTTGACATCTGGTGATGTATCTACTGTTTCATGTTGAGATTGTTGTACCTTTACTGTATTTTTTAGATATTATTTATGCTTTAGGAACATTTTACCATGTGAAATTATCTCAGTACATCCAGCAGATAATAATTTTGCTCATGCGAGGCATGCTTTCAAAACAATCAGAATTATCTGCCAAAATAATGAGATGATTTCACAAATCCAGACTTGAAAATGATATATTCATGAACTAGTTTTATAACTAATTTTCCAAGACATTGTTGATTGCAGTGCATCTACGTTTGTGATGTTGTGTTAAAGGTTTATAGCGAATGGACCAATGGAAATGACTTGAACATGACCTTTCATTGCCTCCCATTCAATGGTGGTTATTAGTACCGTTTTTGGAGATACAAGGTTTTGTTCCGACTACCGCCATTGGAACGGACAAGAAAAACGCTGCATGTCGAGTTTTATTCAGAGCATTTACTTGAATCATTGAGTCTTCTTCGGAGAGTGGACTCTGACTCATGGCTCTTGCGAGAGGTTGCGAGAAAAGGTTGGGCGCCCCCTGGTCAAGCTACAAACAGTGCACTGGATTCGTATTGGGTTTGTGCCGTTTTCTCCTCTGTCACGTGATGCTCATACTTCCTCCGGGAAATGTACAGCTCCCTCACATCTTTACAAACAGAGGCTGACATGATGTCGCTTGAGCTCAGCTCAACACGCTCAGAGGAGAACACTAACTGCCCAGTTCTGATATGTAGTTGACAGACTACCATCTCAGTGAGTGACAGGGTGAGGTAAAGTCATCCTGCACAATCCAACAGTGAGTCCAATTGTAAAGAGCATGCTTCAGAAAATGGTTACTCATCATTTCCTTTGGTTTCCTTTGGGATCAGTCAAGAGTTCTCATCTCACAGTGTTAATGCGGAGGAAAAACAAAACAGGAAATGTGGCCTGGGAAAAACGTTATTTCATTGTTATTTTGCTTTATTTATTTATTTATATTTTTTTATTACATTTTTTTTCATTTTTTTAAATAACTAATAATTTGAAATCATGCACTGATTTTAGTCCACAAAGTTCAAACCCCACAGCAGTGTTCTCCCCCTGTGTAAACAGCCCCTGTTCAGAACGCCCGCTTTCAGCACCTGTTCCTTTAAATGATAATGAGCCGCTCGCTGTTCACCCCGACCCCGAGCGCACAGCAGTGAGGAGCGAGGAGCAGAAGCTCTGGTTTTTAGCCGTTTTCGCTCTGTTCTCTTTCTTCTCCGTTTTTACTCAGTGCTCTTATTTCTCCGCGCTCGTTGTGTCTGTTTCGCTGAGTTTAACCTCGTCTTTGCGCTCTCACATAAACACGGGTCCAGCGTTGTGATTGGACAGACTCAGACGAGGGGGCGGGGCCATTCTAAAGTCTGTGCACTTGACGTCAGAAGTGGAACAGAATCAGAACGACTCGTTTTCCCCATGTTTTCTGACTCAGGCGGCGCACAGTAAATTAATGAGCATATTGTCGCTGTCCAGTGAAAAACATGTACATCACTAAAACAGTAACTTTACAGGAGAAAATGGAAGTAAATGTAAAAACATTATTCAGAGTAATTTTAGAGCGTTTCTATTGGTCCGTTTCATCATGACATTTTCACACAGTGTGACGGACAGCTGCTGTGTTCATATGATACAGTAAACTAAAAATGAACAAAAGTAGAGATGATATGCACTAAACAAATTATTTTTTTCTTCTAAAACCATGCCACTTGAGTTTAAACCTTTACACACAGCTCTGAAGTGTCAGTACGTTTTCTATATTGGACTCGTTATCTGTTACAGTATTAAATACCTCGTATTATACTGTGACCTACAGTAGCAAATACACTGAGACAGAGGGGAAGGGTTCAGTATTTACACTTGAGTTAATAACTCTATCTGTGCTGATGTAATTTATTTACGTCTACAAACATTCGACAGAGATAGTGTTGATTTAATGTACACCTATCAGCCAAAACATTAAAACACCCACGGTCCATTCTCTCAGCTCCACTGACCACACAGGAGCACTTTGTAGTTCTAAAGTTACAGACTCTGCATACTTCATTACCCCCCTTCCCCCCTGTTCCTCAGCGCTCAGGACCCCCACAGAGCAGGTGTGATGTGGTGGTGGATCATTCTCAGCGCTGCAGTGACACTGACGTGGTGGTGGTGTGTTAGTGTGTGTTGTGCTGGTGTAGAGTGGATCAGACACAGCAGTGCTGCTGGAGTTTTTAAACCCTGTGTCCACTCTCTGTCCACTCTGTGAGACACTCCTCCCTCGTTGGTCCACCTTGTAGATGTAGAGTCAGAGACGGTAGCTCATCTGTCGCTGCACAGTGTGATTGAGTGGTCAGTGGAGCTGAGAGAATGTACAGTGAGTGCAGATACAAGGAGGTGGTTTTAATGTTTTAAAACTTGTTTGTGATGGGGGGATTTAGTAAAACGTGAGTGAAGGAGGGGGGAGGGACTTTATAATGCTCTTGTGAAGCAGCTGCTAATGACCTGGCTGCTGTTTATTGGTTTATTTATCAGTAATCACAGGGAGCTGATAAATCTGTCCACGCAGCTTCACCCGGTTGTGTATTAAATACCTGTTCAATAAGAGTGTCACCGGAGCATCATAACGTCTCATGCAGAAGTCTAATGTGGGATTAAGGCTGTAGTGGCACTTTAATGCACGCATAAACACTTGTGTTCGTCATCAACCACCTGAGCCTCCACAGTTACGGTGGTAAGAAGTTTTAAAAAATGTTACGTTAGTGTTTTATTCACGCGTTCGGTTCGGTATATCGTCATTTCTGGACTTTTTCGGTACCAGCAGTGTGTGTGTATTTCAGCAGAACTCTCCACACCGCTGAAATCTTCCCCGTGTTCGACGAAGGACATTATCCGCAGCGGTCAACACTGAGATTTATGAAGATTCCCATTGTGCCAATCCCCCTACGATCTCAGGACTCCTGTGTTGTTTTGTACCATGTTTGTTACAGAAGAACTGAGCAGGTCTGATTCATATGAGTTATTAAAGTTTATTATATTTGTCACTGTTTTCTTGCTCGAATGATTGAGTTAAATAAATCCCAGTCCGTGTGCTGGTGGAGATCTTACAGTCCTCTCTCTGTTTTTTCTTCATGAAAGAGCTCAGCTTTGACCCAGATTTCTGCAGAAAACCGCACTGAACTCATTGCTCTTCCACTCTGTGGAAAACTGGGTGACACTGCCTTCAGCTCCTGGATTCATGATGCTGTTTACACCCACAGTTTCAGGTTCACACACTCACAGGTTAAAAACGGTGTGTTTAGGACTTCTTATTCAAGTTCAGAATGTTTTCCTTTGGTATAGTTACTATTTCTGAAGTACAACGTTGTGATTTGACACACATTAGATATTCAGCAACTACAGCTCCATCAGATTCAATGGATTTATTAAAGAGAGACTTCAAAGATCACATCAAACCTGCTATAATACACCACACACACACACACACTGCTGTATCCCACTTTGATGTCACATCACAGCTGAAGGTGTTTTTGTCTCATTTCTGTTTCTTTCATCTCTAAACCTTTGTAAAATAAAGTACTCTAGAGGTGTATATCTCGGGCTATTAGAGAAATGCATGCAGCCAGCAAGGTGACATCTTTTCCCAGGAAGTCCATGGTTATTTCAGCCAGACCATGCCACATTAGCTTTATAGACATATGCTGTACTCAGTCTGGGTGATCTGTACCGGCATCCAGGCCAAGGGTGAGCACACCCATAGAGTGGCAGTGCTCGACAAGCCTCGCCGCGTCCACATCTGCCTTCTGTGCTCATCATGAAGAGGAGAATCAGGCGAAGGTGGGTGGATTGTTAAGTAGCTGAAGTTTGAGTAGTTTTGTATCCGGTGAAAATGGATAAATATTACACACACAAAACTGCAGCGATTAGTTTCCTCAGTTCCTAAACTCTCAAAGAGTTTCAGTAACAGAAAAGGTAACAGAGGCCGTCACAGTTCTTTGGAGCGTGTCGCAGGCATCATTTTCTACATGTGTTTTTGATTTACAAACATCATTGGAGTCGCAATTAGAAACACACGTTGGCAGGTGCATTGGAGACTCAAAAGTGTCTGTAGGTGTGAGTGAATGTGTGAGTGTGCGTCGCCCTGTGAAGGACTGGCGCCCCTCCAGGGTGTGTTCCCGCCTTGTGCCCAGTGATTCCGAGTAGGCTCCGGACACACCGCCGCCCTGAACTGGATAAGGGCTACAGACAGTAAAGGAATGACTTAGCACAAGCTCCAGGAGCCAGAACCTCTTAACTCCAACCCTGGACCACGCCTCCTGTTGTGTGAGGTAGTTTGGAAGACGTACAGATCAAATCAAATGTATTAATATAGTGATTTTACTTCAGGTTTAGTCACAAAGCAACTTTATAGAAATCCAGGAATAACACATAACAAACATCAAACATAAGCCATCACTCGGTATGAAACTCTCCCAGCGAGCGGAGAAAGGCTGCAGGCTCTCGGCCAATCAGAGACAGCACACACTGGTTATAAGACACAGAATTAAACAAGATAACTAGAAAACGTGTGGTTTATGTGGAGCTCTGTGTGTGTGTGTGTGTGTGTGTGTGTGTGTGTGTGTGTGTGTGTCTGTGCGTGTGTGTGTGTGTCTGTGCGTGTGTGTGTGTGTGTGAATGAAGCGGTGCCGAGTTTTGTGAATTAAGGACGTGAGCTGATCCTGCAGCTGATTGGTGGGAATTTGCTGCAGTCTCAGATACAGCAGCTTCTAGAGCAAGAGAAGAGCTGAATGAGAGGAAAGCTGAGAGAGAGAGAGAGAGAGAGAGAGAGAGAGAGAGACTTGCAGACAGACAGAGGGAGAGTAAAAGAGAGATAGGTAGAGATAGGGACAGACAGACATGCACATACAAACAGACTGCAGGAGAGAAAGACTGAAAAAGACAGAAACAGAGAGAGAGAGAGAGAGAGACTGAAGGAGACAATAAAGTAAAATATCGAGAGGGAAAGAGAGACAGAATGAAAGACAGGCAGAGGAAGAAGAAAGAGAGACACAGAGAGATACAGATACAAATGCAGAGAAAGGGAGAGGGAGAAAGAGAAATAGAGAGAATGAGACACTGATGGAGAAACAGTGAGACAGACAGAGAGAGGAAGACAGAGAGACAGACGCTAATTTTCATGTAAGTTGCTGTGGTTCTCTGTTGCTATGGTAACCACAGACTCATCAGGGCACCTGAGGTGATTGCACTGGGTCCAAAGTAGCTCTTGATGTGTCTCAGTGTTTTAGCGAGTTAATTCAGGACGGTGTTGGTGTTGTTGTGGGGTCTGGGGGCCGTACGAGGCGTGGTGTGGTGTAAAATGTGGTGTTTAAACTTTGTGAACGTATATAAAAAGAGCAATGAATATTTACAACTTCTACATATCAAAGCAAAACAGACGCTAACATAAACAGCGCTCGCACCACTGACATTCTGAACTCCACCTGCGTCTTTAGGAGACATCCTGCAGTCTTTTATTAGTTTTTTAAAGTCTAATGCCTCTCCACACAGTGAGGGGGCGTGGTCTACACTCAGTAAGAAGTTGTGGTCACCACTCAGTGAGGAGGCATGGTCTTCACTCAGTGAGGGGGCGTGGTCTCCGCTCAGTGAGGAGGCATGGTCTTCGCTCAGTGAGGGGGCGTGGTCTCCGCTCAGTGAGGGGGCCTGGTCTCCACTTTGGGCTGAACTCTGTGCGATGAATCAAACTGTTCAAAAAGAACATTTCTCAGTGTGAGGTCTCACAGTGTTTAGGTTTTTCACAGTGTACAACAGTGTACAACACTGTGGAAGATTCAGGAACTCTCGGTTTGTCTCAGACGAGGCAGGACACCACTGCTGAATGAGCCTGACCTTCCAGCCCTCAGACGACTCTGCAGGAGTAACCATCATGCTACTGTGATAAATATAGCCACATGGGCTCTGGGAGGACATTGTAAAGTTATTGTCTCAACTGCCTCTTTATTTATTACACACAGAGAAAGACAAATATTAATTTCATTTATCCAGAAAAAATGCTGATTCCTCTGGGAGCTAAGCTCACCTCAGAGGAACTGAAAGACACTGGAAACATATGCTGTAGACATCTTGTTTTTTGGGTAAAACAGACACTGAATGTTCCATTCCAAAGATTAAAGAGATCATCCAGACACATATATGAAGATGTATATTATGAATTTTGACTGAGAAGTCCATGGTTAACTCAGCAGGAATCTACCAGGCCTCTCTCTGCACACACTACAACAGCATGGCTTCATCAACACAGAGTGTGTGTGGTTTGACAAAAGAGTCGAGACGTTCAGAGACAACATTGGAAATATTTTCTTTGTGTATTTCTCAGTTAAATAAAACAGCAGGTGAATTAACAGGAAATAAACATATATTCTGTGCCACATCAGTTTAGACTGTTTGACTTCAGCCTGAACAAGGCCAGACTCATCTACCATTCATACAACCATTCATCTATAGGCCTCCACTAACGGGTCGGTACTGTCCCTGTCTTATCGGATCTAACTGGTGAGATTAGAGTTTGTCTTTCCTGAAATACCTGTTCTTTAATGTGAGAATGAGATTACGTTTACTGCCCTGCGACTCCTGATATTTACAACATGTCTTACCTAACGCTTCCTTAACACCAGATTAACACCAATGAGGCAGCTCAGGGTCGAAGTCCAAGGTCCAGTCACAGCATCTTTATACGACCAGGGAGTTTTAGGCTGGAGCTATGGAGCTCTGGAGCTAATACCTTTACTATAACATACTCCCTGCAACTTCACACTGTTCAAATGTATCTTGCTCATGTTGCAATATCTTTAATTAGGGAACATACAGTAATTATACCATGGGGCGACACGGTGGAGCAGCAGGTAGTGTCTCTGTCACAGCTCCAGGGTCCTGGAGGTTGTGGGTTCAAGTCCCACTCCGGGTGACTGTCTGTGAGGAGTGTGGTGTGTTCTCCCTGTGTCCTTGTGGGTTTCCTCCTGGTGACTGTCTGTGAGGAGTGTGGTGTGTTCTCCCTGTGTCTGTGTGGGTTTCCTCTGGGTGACTGTCTGTGAAGAGTGTGGTGTGTTCTCCCTGTGTCTGTGTGGGTTTCCTCCGGGTGACTGTCTGTGAGGAGTGTGGTGTGTTCTCCCTGTGTCTGCGTGGGTTTCCTCCGGGTGACTGTCTGTGAGGAGTGTGGTCTGTTCTCTCTGTGTCTGCGTGGGTTTCCTCCGGGTGACTGTCTGTGAGGAGTGTGGTGTGTTCTCTCTGTGTCTGCGTGGGTTTCCTCCGGGTGACTGTCTGTGAGGAGTGTGGTGTGTTCTCCCTGTGTCTGCGTGGGTTTCCTCCGGGTGACTGTCTGTGAGGAGTGTGGTGTGTTCTCTCTGTGTCTGCGTGGGTTTCCTCCGGGTGACTGTCTGTGAGGAGTGTGGTGTGTTCTCCCTGTGTCTGCGTGGGTTTCCTCCGGGTGACTGTCTGTGAGGAGTGTGGTATGTTCTCCCTGTGTCTGCGTGGGTTTCCTCCGGGTGACTGTCTGTGAGGAGTGTGGTGTGTTCTCTCCGTGTCTGCGTGGGTTTCCTCCGGGTGACTGTCTGTGAGGAGTGTGGTGTGTTCTCTATGTTTCTGCGTGTGTTTCCTCCGGGTGACTGTCTGTGAGGAGTGTGGTGTGTTCTCCCTGTGTCTGCGTGGGTTTCCTCCGGGTGACTGTCTGTGAGGAGTATGGTGTGTTCTCTATGTGTCTGCGTGGGTTTCCTCCGGGTGACTGTCTGTGAGGAGTGTAGTGTGTTCTCTCTGTGTCTGCGTGGGTTTCCTCCGGGTGACTGTCTGTGAGGAGTGTGGTGTGTTCTCTATGTGTCTGCGTGGGTTTCCTCCGGGTGACTGTCTGTGAGGAGTGTGGTCTGTTCTCCCTGTGTCTGCGTGGGTTTCCTCCGGGTGACTGTCTGTGAGGAGTGTGGTCTGTTCTCTCTGTGTCTGCGTGGGTTTCCTCCGGGTAACTGTCTGTGAGGAGTGTGGTGTGTTCTCTCTGTGTCTGTGGGGGTTTCCTCCGGGTGACTGTCTGTGAGGAGTGTGGTGTGTTCTCCCTGTGTCTGCGTGGGTTTCCTCTGGGTGACTGTCTGTGAAGAGTGTGGTGTGTTCTCTCTGTGTCTGCGTGGGTTTCCTCCGGGTGACTGTCTGTGAGGAGTGTGGTGTGTTCTCCCTGTGTCTGTGTGGGTTTCCTCCGGGTGACTGTCTGTGAGGAGTGTGGTGTGTTCTCTCTGTGTCTGTGGGGGTTTCCTCCGAGTGACTGTCTGTGAGGAGTGTGGTGTGTTCTCTCTGTGTCTGTGTGGGTTTCCTCCAGGTGACTGTCTGTGAGGAGTGTGGTGTGTTCTCTCTGTGTCTGCGTGGGTTTCCTCCAGGTGCTCCGGTTTCCTCCCATGCTCCAAAAACACACGTTGGTAGGTGGATTGGAGACTTAAAAGAGTCCGTAGGTGTGAATGTGAGAGTGTGTGTCACCCTGTGAAGGACTGGCGCCCCCTCCAGGGTGTGTTCCCGCCTTGCGCCCAGTGATTCTGGTTTGGCTAAAACTATCTGGCTAAGGACATTCCCCCTTTTCCCCAGGATCTGATCTGATCCTGTTTCTGTCGATGGAGAGTGATTAAAGCGTGTGGAATACATTTGTAGCTCAATGGTTTCTTTAAACGAGTAAAACACACAGTGAAGCTTTCAGAAAAGACTAAGTAGAACAGTGGCATAGCTTCTCTCTCTTTTTCTCTCTCTCTCCCTCTCTCTCTCTCTCTCTCTCTCTGCAGCAGGTTGTCTATCTTTAGCTACAGGAGGTGGATGAATGAGAGAAGAGCCGCCTACAGACGGAGTGTTAGTCACTGGATGAAAACAACAGATTGAGAGAGTTTCTGTTCATTAAGACTCTCTCAGGAGGACTGTCAGAACCCCCGCAAAACACACACACACACACACACACACACAGTCCACAACATCCACAGAACTGGTACACACACTCACACTCACAGTATCATTACACACAGTCCACAACACTGGTACACACACACACACACCTACACTCACACTCCACACAATTCACAGCATTCTTACACACTCCAGCAGTTTCACACCAGCTCCACAACACACTCCACACACACCCCACACACACTCCACAGAATCAGTAACAAAGCCTTTGTGTCAAAGTAAAGCCCAGTTTATAAATAACTCTGTGACTGAGGAAAGTCTTCTTCATTCTTCAGTACATCGCTGTTTTAAAAAGTAATTGTACTTTCTCATTTACAGAGAAGATTTCCACTGACCCAGTTTCTCCATCAGCTCCAGTCCCTCCTCAGCAGCCCGCTCTAAAGCCCTGAGACACGCTGCATGTCCTAAAGTGTGTGGACACCCTTCCTGAGTGAGTCCTTCTCTTTTAAGGGGAGAACAACTTTGACATGGAGCAGCTCTTTTGCTTTTGGAGCTGTGATCAGATCAGAACATCCATCCCTGACCTCATTTACACTCTCATGACTGCCATCAGATTCTCACAGCTATGTTCCTGTGTCTAGTGTAAAGCCTTTTAAAAACGGGCCGAGGACAAAGCAAAAAAGTGGAACACTCTATCACAGATAGAGAGAGAGAGAGAGAGAGAGAGAGAGAGAGAGAGAGAGAGACGGAGATGGGTGCTGACAAAGATACAGAGAGAGGAGATGTATCAGTGGGAAGAGAGGAGTCAAAAAAGTGAAAAGGTGAGGATAAGAGATAGAGAGAGAAATAGAAAGAGAGAGAAGAGACATGGGTAACAGAGGAAGAGAAAAGAGGGTCAAATGAGACAGAAAAAGAGACAGATAATGATAGAGTTTGGGGCAGATAAAGAAACAAAGAGAAAGAGGTAGAGACCTGAGAGAGGAACGAAGAGATAAGAAAGACAGAAGAAAGAGAGACTGAGACTGAGGAGTGAGAGAGAGCGAAAGAGAAACAGAAGATATCAAGAGAGAACAGGAGAGGAACAGAGAGAGGGAAGAGACAGAGACTTAAGAAAAAGGAGAAAGTGAGTGGATGAAGAGAAGAAACAGAAAAGCAAAGAGAAAGATACAAGAGAGAATGAGAGAGAAAGCGAGACAACCAATGTGAGGAGGGAGAAGAGAAAAAAGGAGAGAGGAAAGTGAGAGAGAGGGAGGACGGGGGCAGGCAGGGAGACAGAGAGAGCGGTAGCTGGTGTGGATGGGGCTCAGTGAGGCAGGGTTAATGTTCCTGGACATGTTGTTTAAAGTGTCTCTGCACGGAGAGGAACTGAGGGACAGCTCCAATCCAGCGGCGCTGCGTTACGCAAGAGCTCCTGAACTGCGTTTAGCAGAGATAACGTCCAGATTAACGCTAATGCTCATGCTCACCCCCTCAGCTCGGCTGGGACTGTTGTTATAAGCAGAGCTTTAATCTGCAGGAGTTTCCAGTCTTCAGGTGAAACACTGTGTCCTCGCTGTGGACCTCATAACAGACAGCGTTAAAGCTGCAATATGTCCTTTATACCACCACAGACCCTCACAGCAATGTTCCAACGTCTAGTGTAGAGACTCCCAGAACAGTAGAAGCTGTAGGTTCAGCAGCGGACAGACTCTGATGAGAGACAGACATTTAAAGACACCGTCCACTGCTTTTTAATTGTATAAAAATTGGCCCCACAGCCAAAGTTCAGTGTCTTGAGTTGAAAGGGTAGATCAGTCCTGAGAATCATTGTCAGTAGTGGTTTATAACCTGCCATCGATGAACTAAGAACATAGCGAGCAAACACTCATTCATTGTCTGTAGCCCTTATCCAGTTCTGGGCGAAGGTGGGTCCAGAGCCTACCCGGAATCACAGGGCGCAAGGCAGGAACACACCCTGGAGGGGGCGCCAGTCCCACACAGACACAGGGAGAACACACCACACTCCTCACAGACAGTCACCGGGGGAAAGACACTGAATTCAAATGTCCAGCAGAGGTCGCTCTATGGCCTAGAGTGCCTAATCAAGTTGTGGGTGTGTCTACAGAAGTCATGTGATACTGCTGAGATTTTTTTTTTTTTTTTTTATAATTAAATTGAATTTCACAAGGTCAGGAGGCCCTAGGGCCCCGCTCCACGCATCGCGCCGCCATCAGCCCCCTGACCTTGTGAAATTTAATTTAATTAGTAAATAAATGAATAAAAACATTTTAAAAAACGACTCTCAGCAGTATCACGTGACTTTTGTAGACACACCCACAACTTGACCTGGCACTCCAGGCCAGAGAGCGACCTCTGCTGGACGTTTGAATTCAGTGTCTTAAATAGGACCTCAGATGCCTATTTTTTTAATTCATGGTGAAGACAAAAAAATTAAGCCGAGAATTAGAGCTTACACCTTTTCTTCACCATCCTTGAGAACTTTAGTCATTTCATAGGACATGTTATCACATCCCGTGATCTAAGCTCCGCCCAGTGTGGGCGGGTCCAGTAGGACTACCCACTGTTGACACGTTCTGCTCTTTTGAGCGGGCGAGATAAACTGGACAGCCCAAATGTATCTAGTTCTCTGCTCCTTTGAGGCCAGAGTGCAGTGCACCAATCCCCTGAAAAAAGACTAAGCTCAGACTCAAAATTGTAGTCACCATTCTTGAGAAACCTAGTTGGTTCTGCAAAGTCAAGAGCACCCAGAGCGAACCGGACTCAATTGGGCTTATCACACACTAGAGAGAGAGAGAGATTAGAGAATGGGACAAAAAAAGACAGATTAAGGGAAAGGAAGACAGAAATAGCAGGGAGGTAGTGTGATATATAAAGACCAAAATGAAAAGAGACAAAAACAAGAGCAAGAGAGAGAGAGAGAAGGGAGGAGGAGGTGGGATTAAAGATAGGAGAGAGAAGGGGAAGAGAAATGGGGACAAATAAGAAAGATTAGGGGGAAGAGAAACAGAGGGAGAAATAAAGAGAGACTAAAGAGAAACAAAGGGGTGGGGAAGAGGACTCTATCTCAGAGGTGGATCAGGGTGAGCCAATGTGTCGTCTTCAATTAAAGAGTCCAGTGCTGTCCATTAATATGCAAATCACACACACACACACACACGATCAGGAGTGGTGTTTGAGACCCAGAACAGATCATTCACCATCAGCCCCTGACCTCACTCAGGGTTATATGGCTGAGTGCCTTCAAATTCTCTTGTGGAGTAAAGCGTTGTGGGAGGAGAGAGAGAGAGAGAGAGAGAGAGAGAGAGAGAGAGTGTGTGTGAGAGAGTGTAAACCTGGTGTGTTAATCAGTATTGCAGGATAATTCTCAGTGAAAGGGATGGTGTTAATTACAGTGTTAAGGTGGCGCCCTCTTGTGGCTGAAGCCTGTGCCTCGTTCTGAATGAACACACGCCTCTGCACAAATCTCTACGGTTTTAAAACCTATAACGTCCACAGGTGAGTGGCGTGGGCAGTAATTATTCCCTTTACTCAAGATAAATTATTCACTTGAATTTCCCGAGTATTTCCCACACCTAATGTTTTTGTTTATGTTCAAGATTTTTCAGAAGAGAGTTCTGACTGAACAGGAAAAGTACAAACTAAACACAACTGTCTGGTCTCTTTCCAAATCTATGTTCCACATTATTCTGATTTGTTTATGAAGGATTTTGGTGTTTTCCAAGTTTACATTCCACCTTAAATGCGGCATTTGAATGATATTAAGGTTCACAAATTTGACATTCCACCTTAAACATGAGATTTTAAACGATGTTGACTTCTTACACGTAGCTTTCTTTTTCTATGAAAAAAAAAACACGAATCCAAAGCCCAAAGACGACGTCTTCCAGTTACCCGTTCCACCTTAAGAAGACTGGCAGTTAAGGTGTAATGGTAATTCAAAGGAGAAGCCAGAATGTCACTTCGGTTCCATTTAAGGTGGAACGAAACAGCAGTTACATTCTAGGTTTTTGTCGTTTTCACCTTAAACAGTAGTTACTTTAATTCAATTCCAATACGAGATGTTTACATCGTGATGTTCTTAGTTTTAGCTGTTGTTATTTTGTAGTATTTAATTTTTAATATTTTTATGAGATTGGGCAACACAGTGGCGCTGATGTTAGTGTCTCTATCACCCTACTGCAGGGCCTGATCCTCTCTTGGGGTCACAGTGTGTGAGGAGTGTGGTGTGTTCTCTCTGTGTCTGGGTGGGTTTCCTCCGGGTGACTGTCTGTGAGGAGTGTGGTGTGTTTTCCCTGTGTCTGCGTGGGTTTCCTCCGGGTGACTGTCTGTGAGGAGTGTGGTGTGTTCTCCCTGTGTCTGCGTGGGTTTCCTCCGGGCGCCTCAGCTTCCTCCACAATCCAGACACATGTTGGTAGGTGGGTTACATTTTCCATAGGTGTGTGTGAGAGAGAGCTCCTGTCCTCTCTCTCTCTCTCTCTCTCTCTCTCTCTCTCTCTCTCTGTCAATCTCTCTCTCTGTTTCCCTGCCTGCTCCTGTCCTCTCTCTCTGTCTCTCTCTCTCTCTCTCTCTCTCTCTCTGTCGCTCTCTGTTGCTCTCTCTCTCTGTTTCCCTGCCTGCTCCTGTCCTCTCTCTCTGTCTCTCTCTCTCTCTCTCTCTCTCTCTCTCTCTGTCGCTCTCTCTCTCTGTTTCCCTGCCTGCTCCTGTCCTCTCTCTCTGTCTCTCTCTCTCTCTCTGTCGCTCTCTCTCTCTGTCTCCCTGCCTGCTCCCGTCCTCTCTCTCTCTCTCTCTCTCTCTCTCTCTCTCTCTCTGTCGCTCTCTCTCTCTGTTTCCCTGCCTGCTCCTGTCCTCTCTCTCTGTCTCTCTCTCTCTCTCTCTCTCTCTCTCTCTCTCTCTCTCTCTCTGTCGCTCTCTCTCTCTGTTTCCCTGCCTGCTCCTGTCCTCTCTCTCTGTCTCTCTCTCTCTCTCTCTCTCTCTCTCTCTCTCTCTCTCTCTCTCTCTGTCGCTCTCTCTCTTTGTTTCCCTGCCTGCTCCTGTCCTCTCTCTCTGTCTCTCTCTCTCTCTCTCTCTCTCTCTCTCTCTGTCGCTCTCTCTCTCTGTCTCCCTGCCTGCTCCCGTCCTCTCTCTCTCTCTCTCTCTCTCTCTCTCTCTCTCTCTCTCTCTCACTTTCCTTTCTCCTTTTTTCTCTCTCCTTGCTTTTCCGTTTCTTCTCTTCATCCGCTCAATTTCCTCAACATCCGTCTCTTTCCTCTCTCTGTTTCTCTCCTTTTCTCTCTTGATATCTTCTGTTTCTCTTTCGCTCTCTCTCACTCTGTCTCAGAGAGAGTGTAGTTTTTGAGTTGTGTATTTAGTGTATTTTCATTTGAACCAATGTGAATCTCATTATTATTATTATTATTATTACTGTGTTCATCACTGTTGAAATAAACAATGACCAACTGCACTGTCCCAGTTTTACTTGTATTCAGATATTCACACAGTGATTAAACAGTGTGCAGTGACTTCAGTTTAAATCAGTGGCATGTCATTCGTAGATTTGTGAAGAGAAATGTGAGCAGCAGCTTTTCTGCAGATCATCGTTCAATTTACACATTATTCATTTACCCCTCATTCATACGTCCTCATGAGTCAGTGAAGAGTAAATACACAGAGTGGGCCATTTATATGGAACACCTTACAACATGGCGGCCATTTTGAAGTCAGCCCAATAAGTTTGATGTGTCACATGACCCTCTTCTTCCCTTTGAAAAAAAAAAACAAAAGTTGGATCCAAAATGGAATTTCACAAGAAAAACAATGGTGTGCTTTTTAAGGTGTATCCACATAAATGACCCCCTCTATAGAATTTCAAACATTTAGGACTCAGACATTTCTTAAGGAAACACTGAGAACTCCTCTTACATTTCAGAACGGATTATAAAAAACCTATAAAATAAATTATGCTTTTACTGTACTTCACCGTTTATAAGGATACATAACACCCGCATAACGCCTTTTTTGTTCTGAATAAACACTGTACCCTTTCAGACAAGATGCAAAAACATAGTTCATGTAACAATCATTTATTCATTCGTTCAACCATTCATTCATAAGCCTTTATAGATCTTCATGTTTGTGTCCGTTATCATAGAAGGTTTATGAAGGTATCGTGTATTGACTTCTGAATGATTTCCTACAGTTAAGTGTTAACTGAAATGATCAAATGACGTCCTGCACAAAAAAACAACAGATTTAATCCAAAAATACCAAAAAATAAAGAGTTTTTGATGAACACAGATATGAGCGGATTATTCTGCACATTTACATCACAGTAGTTTGGGTTACCATGGAAATACAACAGGCTGAATATGGTCATTCTATACAATAATCAAGGGAGGAGTGTGGTGTGTTCTCCCTGTGTCTGTGTGGGTTTCCTCCGGGTGACTGTCTGTGAGGAGTGTGGTGTGTCCTCTCTGTGTCTGCGTGGGTTTCCTCCGGGTGACCGTCTGTGAGGAGTGTGGTGTGTTCTCTCTGTGTCTGCGTGGGTTTCCTCCGGGTGACCGTCTGTGAGGAGTGTGGTGTGTTCTCTCTGTGTCTGCGTGGGTTTCCTCCGGGTGACCGTCTGTGAGGAGTGTGGTGTGTTCTCTCTGTGTCTGCGTGGGTTTCCTCCGGGTGACTGTCTGTGAGGAGTGTGGTGTGTTCTCTCTGTGTCTGCGTGGGTTTCCTCCGGGTGACTGTCTGTGAGGAGTGTGGTGTGTTCTCCCTGTGTCTGCGTGGGTTTCCTCCGGGTGACTGTCTGTGAGGAGTGTGGTGTGTTCTCCCTGTGTCTGCGTGGGTTTCCTCCGAGTGCTCCGGTTTCCTCCCATGCTCAAATGATTCATGCTCCTGCCTTGCAATTTCAAATTCATTACCCGCCTTACAGGTAAGCTCCAGACCCACCTCCACACTGCATGGGATAAGGGTTACAGACAATGTATATACTGAAATATACTAATCCAGAACTGTATGTGAATTGGGCTGTGGGAGTATTTTCTCTGAGTTGTTGATTAGTGGTGGTTGATATTGTTATATTGTTGATGTTTTTTGTCTGTTGGATGCAGTAGTTTTTGCTGTTGTTCATTTCACAGTTCTAGTTATTCTTATTGATATTATATTCTTTCAGTACTTTCTGATTATTTTGATGTTGTTTATGTCTGTTGTTGTGGTTTTAGATGTAATTTTGTTCATAATCATTGGGGATGTTGTATATTATGGAGATGTTGGAGAGATATTGGAGATAAATCAATCAAATTTTATTTATATAACAGAAAGTCATCAAAAAGCAGCTTTACAGAGATCCAGGACCAAGCCTCCTATGAACAAACCGCGGGCACATGGAAGGAACCAAGGTTTATAACAGGGAACCCATCCTCTTCCAGTCAACAGTGAAGAGCTGTGAAATGATAGAGGTGTTGGAGGACCTTGAAGAGTTATAGATTTTGGGGATGTTGAGGACATTGGAGATGTTTAGGATGTTGCTGTTATTTATTACACAGTTGTAGAGAGTATTAATGTTAGTGGTGTTATTTTCTCTCAGTTGTAGTAGTTTTTATGTTTATTTGTCAGTTGTAGTAGTTGTTTATATTTCTCAGTTGGAGTGGTTGTTGATGGTGTTTACTTCTCAGTTATTGTGGTTGTTGGTGTTTATTCCTCAGTTGTAGTGGATGTTGTTGGTGTTTATTTCTCAGTTGTAGTGGTTGTTGTTGGTGTTTATTTCTCAGTTGTTGTGGTTGTTGGTGTTTATTTCTCAGTTGATGTGGTTGTTGGTGTTTATTTCTCAGTTGTAATGGTTGCTGGTGTTTATTTCTCAGTTGTAGTGGTTGTTGGTGGTGTTTATTTCTCAGTTGTAGTGGTTGTTGGTGGTGTTTATTTGTCAGTTGTGGTTGTTGATGATGTTTTTTTCAGTTGTTGTGGTTGTTATTTATTTCTCAGTTTTAGTGGTTGTCAATGGTGTTTATTTCTCAGTTGTAATGGTTGTTGATGGTGTTTATTTCTCAGTTGTTGTGGTTGTTGATGGTGTTTATGTTTAAGTTGTAGTGGTTGTTGATGGTGTTTATTTTTCAGTTGTGGTTGTTGATGGTGTTTATTTCTCAGTTGTTGTGGTTGTTGATGGTGCTTATTTCTCAGTTGTAGTGGTTGTTGATGTTGTTTATGTTGTTTACACAGCTCAGATGTGCTGGTGTGACTGTGCTGAAGGCAGCAGGCTGAAGGCCGTGGCTGTGGTAGAGCGCCTGGGGTGACGTGGGCCAGTAGGAGAAGCCTGGAGGTCCCAGATTGAGTTTGGAGATGTTGGAGATATTGGAGATGTTTGAGATCCCAGAGAAGGGGATGGGGGTGAAGTTGCTCTGGAGCTTGTAGAGCGCCTGCTCTGTGGAGGTGGGCTGGCAGACCTGAGCTAGACCATGGAAGTCAAACTTGTAGGCGTAGCGTTTGCCGTGGACCTTGCTCATGATGTTCTTGTCGTAGTAATATCTCAGCGCCCGGCTCAGCTTGTCATAGTTCATGCTGGGTTTGCTCTTCCGCTCACCCCAGCGCCGCGCCACCTCATCTGGGTCCAGCAGCTTGAACTCACCGTTGGTCCCTTCCCAGGCGATGCAGGACGTGTTGGAGCTGTCCGACAGTAACTCCAGCAGGAACTGCCAAAGCTGGATCTGACCACTGCCTGGAACCACACACAGACACAGAGAAACAGTTCCAAGCGTTAGAGTCAGGACCTCAATCATTCATTCATTCACCTACTGTAATGGCTTCATCTGGTTCAGGGTCACAGTGGGTGCAGAACTTGTGCAAAATTATTGGGCATGAGGCAGGAACACACTCACCCACTCACTCACTCTCACACACACACACACGGACAATTTCACACATTCATCCAGTCACTCACGCACTCACCTGTGGACAATTTCAAACATTCACCCAGTCACTCTCAGACCTGTGGACAATTTCAAACATTCACCCAGTCATTCACCCACCTGTGGACAATTTCAAACATTTACCCAATCACTCTTACACCTGTGGACAATTTCAAACATTCACCCAATCACTCTTACACCTGTGGACAATTTCAAACATTCACCCAATCACTCTTACACCTGTGGACAATTTCAAATATTCACCCAGTCATTCTCCCACCTGTGGACAAGTTCAAACATTCACCCAGTCACTCTCAGACCTGTGGACAATTTCAAACATTCACCCAGTCAGTCTCCCACCTGTGGACAATTTCAAACATTCACCCAGTCACTCTCCCACCTGTGGACAAGTTCAAACATTCAGCCAGTCACTCTCAGACCTGTGGACAAGTTCAAACATTCACCCAGTCACTCTCAGACCTGTGGACAATTTCAAACATTCACCCAGTCATTCTCCCACCTGTGGACAATTTCAAACATTTACCCAGTCACTCTCCCACCTGTGGACAAGTTCAAACATTCACCCAGTCACTCTCAGACCTGTGGACAAGTTCAAACATTCACCCAGTCACTCTCAGACCTGTGGACAATTTCAAACATTCACCCAGTCATTCTCCCACCTGTGGACAATTTCAAACATTTACCCAGTCACTCTCCCACCTGTGGACAAGTTCAAACATTCACCCAGTCACTCTCAGACCTGTGGACAAGTTCAAACATTCACCCAGTCACTCTCAGACCTGTGGACAATTTCAAACATTCACCCAGTCACTCTCCCACCTGTGGACAAGTTCAAACATTCACCCAGTCATTCTCCCACCTGTGGACAATTTCACACACTCATTTATTCACTCACACATTCATACTGTATAGACATTAGACTTCAGTATTAGACATTAGTATTTCAGTACTGAATGAACACATTACTCATCGCTATGAATGTGTTATATTTTTAAATAAACTTGTGCAGAATTATTGGGCATGAGGCAGGAACACACTCACCCACTCATTCTCACACACACACACACACACACACACACATAAACACCTCATTTCAGCACAGAATGAACACTATAATAGAACTGAATTATTTACACAGTCATGGTGTTCACACTGTGCTGGTTTATTAATGTCTCCTGTGTGAAACTGAGGGGCATTTCATTTAATAGAGGCATTAGTAAGAAGTTGATATGCAGCTGTAATATTTAAAATCATTTTGAAACAAGTGTGTATTATGTTCTTGTTAATATTGTGGCATTAATAATGTGAACACGGTTTACACTTCACACATATTAATGATAATCCGGATTATTTAGAATAAAATGTAATCGAAAATGAACAGTTCAGTGTCCACCCCAGTGCAGGGAAAAGATCTGGAGACGTTTATAAACCAACAACAGTGTTACAAAATGCTGACTTTATATTCGTATTTCATTTAAAACAGTGCCATTTTATATTCAAATACTGTGTCTCAGAGGAGCTCACGGTTTAATCCCGTTTTTTTTTTTTTTTTTTTTGCAAATATAGACATAAAAATAAATAGCGAAAAATGTAGAACCCAGTGCGTTTCGGTTTAAAATAATTCACAAAACTGAAGAATGGTGATTAATATTGTTATTATTAAATAAAATGCTTTATTTATTAAAAACGAACCATAATGACATTATTAAACATGTCTATTGTCACTGATAAAAAAAATAAACGTGTACGGGAAGACACTCTTAATAAAGAATAAATGTGGTCTTTGAAATGTCTTTCTCTAAAAGCTTCGTAGACCGTCTCTGAGAGAGAGAGAGAGAGAGCAGCAGAGGATTTTCCAAAATCTTCGTGGAGTACGGTCCTAAAAGTGGGGTCCTTTGGAGAAAGGTTTCTGCGGTTGACACGTGTTTTCTTGAAACTTGCGCTGTTTAAAATGTCTGTCATTTTGAGAGCGATGTTGGAAAGAAAAACTGATGTAATAGTACTCTCCGATGACAGTGTTATTAATCATTAACAGAGCGCAGATATTTTATTACACTGCTCCAAACAGCGCGGGACATTAATAAAAAAATTAATAAATAAATAATTTCGTAACGAAATTTAGAGCGAAAATAATTTACATTCGCTGTTAAAATAGATGGAAATATTAGTGGATAATTTAGATGTTTCATTGTTATTTTTATTATGATTGTTCTTTTATTATTATTATTATTATATTTTTTATTATTATTTATTTTTATTAATTACGCTTTTTATAAAACCCCTGAAACTGAAAAGGCTCGGTTCTGAAAGATTTCGTTTAAATTCGTCTGCGTTTAAAAAGGAAAAAAAAAACGGAATTAGACGTTTTCAGGGAATGATTCTCTGCTGCTGTAAATATCACAGATTACATTGTGGTTGAAAATTATTATCATTTAAAGGAATAAACCTCTATTGTTGTCGAAAATAAAATTATTTTTGACGTGGAACTAATTTTGTTTGAAAATAAAAACAAAAACAGATAAGAACATTTATTTCTCCTAGTGATAAAAGTAATTTCCCATTAAACGAGGAACGTTCCTGGACGTTCAAAATAGGTCTAAAATAGTCAGTCCGTCAAGGACATGTTTTAAACATCAGTGGACGTCCAACGCGTTTTAAACAAGGCAGTCATTTCGATGGACGTCCAAAATAGTCTTTTCAGCTTTCATTTTCAACCTTAAGAAAACGTTAATTAGACGGCGGGAATTGCGTTATTTCAACGTTGAATCAACGGCTAAATGTTTCTTGGGTTACAGGCGTAATCCTTTATTTTGGTTAAAAATAAAACCCTGAAGACATTTAGCGAAGCTGCTGTGGCTTGGTTGTTGTTAGTATTTGTTTACTGATGTGTTTGGTGTTTGTGGTAATTTCAGACGCTGTAGGAGTGCCTCTGTTTGTTGTTGATTGGGAGAGTGATGGAGAGTGTGTGGAGATGAAAGGACAGAGGCGGCCCGGTGAAGGACAGAGGACCTACCTTTCTGCACTCCTGAGCTGATGGGGCTCCACGAGGCGCCTTTACTGTCCTTCAGTAAGTTGTCTGCGGGATCTAAACAACAGAAGAAGAAATAAACATCAGTCATGTCCCTCCATTAACACCGGCTCGGTCCCGGGGGCAGAGCGCTCCTGAGGCTGAGGCGGCGGGGCCTCGCTCCTGGGGGAAGGGAGGAAGGGAGGAAGGAAGCGGGGAGTGATTTTCTGCTGAAGCTCAACACCGCGGTCAGGAAACGCGTCCAGGAAAAAGGACATCCGCTCAGCACGCGCCTAAAGAGAGGAGCGGGGAGAGCAGCGCGCTCAGAGAGAGGAGGAGGAGAGGAGAGAAAACACGAGAGGAGAAGGAGAGGAGAGAAGAGAAATGCCAAGAGAAAATGAAGAAGAGAGAAAAGAGCGGAAAAGAAGGGAAGACAAATAAAGAAGAGAAACGAGGAGAAGATGGAAGAGAAAACAGAAGAAAAGGGAGACAAACAGAAGAGATACACAGTCATATCTGTGTATAATTAGTGTGTGTGTGTTAGGTTTCTATACACTTTCTGTGTCTAGTTTAAGTTTCTCTCTCTCTCTGTGTGTATGTGTGTGTGTGTGTGTGGTCCTGAGTGAGGATGGTCGAGGCTCGTACCTGAGAGATACATGTTAAACACAAGGCTTGCTCCTCCGCGGCTCTGCGGCATTGTGGCGCGGCCGCACGAGCGCCTGGGCTTTCACTGTGGGGGGGCGCGCACGGAGACGTCTCTCCTCTCTTTCTCTCTCCCTCTCTCTCTCTCTCTCACTCTCTCTCCCTCTCTTTTATTATTATTAAAGTTTTATCTGAAAACTGGGATCTGGAAATAAATGTGAGACAGATTGAAGTTTCCAGGCAACTGTCAGCAGCGCCATCTCTGAGCCAATATTCAGAGCGCAATTTCCTCTCCAGCATCGCCTTAATTAAAGGAGCAATTTACCCCTGTCATCTCCGACCCGCTGCACAATACTGAGAGGGAGAGAGGGGGGGGGGGCGAGAACAGAGAGAGAGAGAGAGAGAGAGAGAGAGAATAGTGTTGAGTAAAGAGTGAGAGATTGGGGAGAAGTGGGGGAGAGAGATGGATAGAACGTGAAAAGAACGAGGAGAGAGAGAGAGTGAGAGAGAGAGAAAGAGTACAGAGGGGACAGGGAGAGAGAAAAGAGTGAGAGACTGGGGAGAAGTAGAGAGAGAGAGAGAGAGATAAGAGAGATTGAGGGGGGGTTCTTATCTCTCCACAGTATCTGTCTTTAATAAAGTTTCCGCGCGCAGATCGCAGGTTTCTATGGAGAATTGAAGTGTTTGACATGGAAACCGGTTCAGACCACCCCCCCCCCCTCTCTCTCCTTTCCGCCTCTTTACCTCTCTGTACACACAGCAGGTCCTGCGCGCGCTGTTTGCCTTTAACACACGCTCCAGCGCGCGCGGCCAAACAGGAACATTTTAAACCGGAGCTGCTGTAAATCTAAAAACCTCTTTATGATCTTGATTAACCATTCTCACACACACACACACACACACACACACACACACACACACACACATCACTGTTTACTTTGGCTGAGTTGTTTTGGCGCAGGGGCGTGAAAGAAAGAACAAGTTTAACCCTAAAAGCACCACCCACGGTCAGACCCAGGGGGCACTGCACGTCATCAGTCTTACTTCAAATGTCAATGGTTATAATCTTGTGGCTGGTCAATGTATGTGAAACGTTATATAATGCTCCGTATATAATATAAATGTTTTATTCGTATGTCCAAGGTTACTGTGAAGGGGCAGTGAACACACACACACACACACACACACACAAAGCAGTGGGCAGCCTCTTGCTTAAGGGCACTACAGCCGTGGATATTAAGGGAGGAGACAGTGCTGTTCCTTCACTTCCCCCACCACCAATGTTTCTGCAGGTCTTCGAGATTAAACCAGTGCCCTTTCGATCACCAGCCTACTTCCCTTGCCCTTAGTGGAGGTGACCATACGTCCTCTTTTTCCCGAACATGTCCTCACCTTGGGATATGACCTTTTCGTTGGGCTGAGATTTCTAATTTGTGTGAAATGGCTGGGGATTCACTCTGATTTGGTTCACTTCTAAAATCCACACAAAGTTTGTGTGGATTTATACAGCATTAATTGCATCTTTTTAAGTCCCGCCTTCTCACTGCAGCTATTGGTCCACTACCTGCATCTTCATTAGCCATTGGTCAAAATGAATTCCAACCACAGTCAACTGACCACAGCCTAAACATGCCTCACCACTACAGTAAACAAGAACAGATTAGTTTTTCTCATTTTATATTTTTATTAACATTGTTTACATTGGCATGAAAATAAATAAATAATAATCCTAACCCTAGGTTTCCTCCGGGTGACTGTCTGTGAGGAGTGTGGTGTGTTCTCTCTGTGTCTGCGTGGGTTTCCTCCGAGTGACTGTCTGTGAGGAGTGTGGTGTGTTCTCTCTGTATCTGTGTGGGTTTCCTCCGGGTGACTGTCTGTGAGGAGTGTGGTGTGTTCTCTCTGTGTCTGCGTGGGTTTCCTCCGGGTGACTGTCTGTGAGGAGTGTGGTGTGTTCTCCCTGTGTCTGCGTGGGTTTCCTACGGGTGACTGTCCGTGAGGAGTGTGGTGTGTTCTCTCTGTGTCTGTGTGGGTTTCCTCCGGGTGACTGTCCGTGAGGAGTGTGGTGTGTTCTCTCTGTGTCTGTGTGGGTTTCCTCCGGGTGAATGTCTGTGAGGAGTGTGGTGTGTTCTCCCTGTGTCTGCGTGGGTTTCCTCCGGGTGAATGTCTGTGAGGAGTGTGGTGTGTTCTCTCTGTGTCTGTGTGGGTTTCCTCCGGGTGAATGTCTGTGAGGAGTGTGGTGTGTTCTCCCTGTGTCTGTGTGGGTTTCCTCCGGGTGCTCCGGTTTCTTCCCATGCTCCAAAACCACATGTTGGTAGGTGGATTGGAGACTCAAAAGTGTCCATAGGTGTGAGTGAATGTGTGAGTGTGTGTTGCCTTGGGAAGGACTGGCGCCCCCTCCAGGGTGCGTTCCCGCCTTGTGCCCAGTGATTCTGGGTAGGTTCCACACCCACCGCCGCCCTGAACTGGATAAGGGTTACAGACAATGAATGAATGAATGTTGTAAATATTTATTACTATATTTATTGCCCTACTGCCTTCAATTCACCTCGGTATTTAGATTACACACCATTTTTATTACAGAACAGTGAAGCTTTACATCAACATCACACACATCGTCGTATAAAGCACACAGTGTTTAGAGGAAGTCGTCCGTTCTTCACTCAGATGGAGTCCATCAGCTGAGACAGGTCTGTAGTCTGAGGTTTGCCTTTTTTTAGTTTAGCACTGGAGCTGCAAGGGACCCGTATCCCTGGGTTTCACGTGACGTCACTGTGAATAATGGCTGCCATTTTGGAGCCTTAGTCATAAACACAACTCAAATAAAACGCTCATGTTTACACTGACTTATTGTTTTTGTTTCTGTCAAAACATTTTGTTCTCATTTATGTTAAAGTTAGTGAGGAACCCTAACACATTCATCCACGTCACGTTTGTACACAGAGCCCTGTTCCGCCCCATGGTGTCAGTGAGTAGAGAGGAGCTCAGGCTGCATCCCAAATAGCACCCTATTCCCTACATACTGCATTTTACAGATTATAAAACTAACACTACTACACCCAGACAGCGCCGTACTTTCACTGAGACATGAAGAATATAAATGGTTTTATTATCAGAAATACAGTGCAGAAACCATTAGTTTATGACTTACACTGTGCACTACTTTGGGTGTGGAGGAGTCCAGTGGCATTGTGTTAACAGAAGTGGGACTTCAGACATCTTCAAGGAGGCACTGTCTTCTCTCCTCCCTGGATGGTGGGTTAGAGGCTTGATGTGGAGGGGAACAGGTGATGAGTAATTTGGGTTTAAATCGTCTCGTAGCTCTAGCACAAATCTAAAGATGTTTTTCTTCGAAACCTTCACGAAAGCCCTGAAAGGTGATTTCCTTTGGTTTTCACCGTCCCTCAGTGAAACTAAGCATTCGTTTCTTTGACAATGTTCATGAAGCTTATTTTGATGGAAAAGTGTTTGATTTAAAGAACAAATATAAAGAAGCAAGTCCACACAGTAGTTTTACATCACACTGAGTTTATATCACACTGTTGTTGTTGCAGATGTTCTCACTGCTCCCTTTTCACTCCTCATTGCTCACCAGCAGTGTTCTGTTTTTGCTTCTGTGGCAGTGTGTGTGTGTGTTGGTTTGTGTATTTACTGCAGTGTGTGTGTGTGTGTGTGTTGTGTTGGTTTGTGTATGTACTGCAGTGTGTGTGTTGTGTTTGATTGTATATCTCCTTCTGTGTTTGTGTTTGTGTGTGTGTGTGTGTTTGTGTAACTAGTACAGTGTGTGTGTTGTGTTTGATTGTATGTCCTCTCCAGTGTGTGTGTTGTGTTTGATTGTATGTCCTCTCCAGTGTGTGTGTGTGTTGTGTTGTGTTGGTTTGTGTTTGTTTGTGTATGTACTGCAGTGTGTGTGTTGTGTTTGTGTAACTACTGCAGTGTGTGTGTTGTGTTTGCATGTGTGTCTGCTGAAATGTATGTTTGTTGTGTTTGGATGTATGTCCTCTCCAGTGTGTGCGTGTGTGTTGTGTTGTGTTGTGTATTCTCTGCAGTGTGTGCTGTGTTTGATTGTATGTCCTCTCCAGTGTGTGTTTGTGTTTGTGTAACTACTACAGCGTGTGTGTTGTGTTTGATTGTATATCTGCTCTGGTGTGTGTGTGTGTGTTTGTGTAACTACTACAGTGTGTGTGTTGTGTTGTGTTTGTGTATCCACTGTAGTGGTTGTCTATGGCGTTCCAGACTTGCTTTAGCTGCCTGAGGCTTTCACACAGTTCGCAGGCAACTTAAAACAAGCCCCGAAAACCAGACGGGCTCCGCCTCGCGCTGAAATGAAAGATGATTGATAACGTTATTAAAACGTCCTGAGCCCAGCTCACAACAAAAGAGCCGCGCCGTTCTTATGAGACCTTTATCACCGATGTTTGTCTCAGCTTCCACGGCTCTGACCTGGAGAAGGAGCTCCAGAATACAGATTTCACCCCAGAATTCACACCCTGCGGTCATCGTTAACCCTCGCCCTCCGTCACACACACGGCACCGGACTCTACAGATCACACACCACACACTCCGGACAGTGGGGGAAACCCTGTGGAACTGGCTTCTAATTCACTCATTCACTCACTCTCATATAATCACTCCTCATTCACATACGCATGTTCTCACTCACTCACATACTCTCTCACTCACCCATTCACTCACTCACTCACTCACATACTCTCTCACTCACCCATTCACTCACTCACTCACTCGCTCACATACTCTCTCACTCACCCATTCACTCACTCACTCACTCACTCACATACTCTCTCACTCACCCATTCACTCACTCACTCACATACTCTCTCACTCACCCATTCACTCGCATACTCTCTCACTCACCCATTCACTCACTCGCTCACATACTCACTCACCCATTCACTCACTTACTCACATACTCACTCGCTCACATACTCACTCACTCACATAGCCATTCACTCACTCGCTCACATACTCACTCACTCACATACCCATTCACTCACTCGCTCACATACTCTCTCACTCATCCATTCACTCACTCACTCACTCACTCACTCACATACTCTCTCACTCACTCATTCACTCACTTGCTCACATACTCACTCCCATACCCGTTCACTCACTCGCTCACATACTCACTCACATACCCATTCACTCACTTGCTCACATACTCACTCACATAGCCATTCACTCCCTCACTCACATACGTATTCACACACTCGCTCACATACTCACTCACTCACATACCCATTCACACACTCGCTCACATACTCACTCACTCACATACCCATTCACACACTCGCTCACATACTCACTCACTCACATACCCATTCACACACTCGCTCACATACTTACTCACTCACATACCCATTCACTCACTAGCTCACATACCCATTCACATACCCATTCACTCACTCGCTCACATACTCACTCACATACCCATTCACACACTCGCTCACATACTCACTCACTCACATACCCATTCACACACTCGCTCACATACTCACTCACTCACATACCCATTCACACACTCGCTCACATACTCACTCACTCACATACCCATTCACACACTCGCTCACATACTCACTCACTCACATACCCATTCACTCACTAGCTCACATACCCATTCACATACCCATTCACTCACTCGCTCACATACTCACTCACATACCCATTCACTCACTCGCTCACATACTCATTTGTACATTTATACTCATATATACTCACACACTCGCAAACATATTCACATTCATATGTCCTCAGTCACTCACATATACACACTCACTCATTGCTGTAATAGGGAGAACAGTGCCTCTGTCATTGCCGCTCTGGGCTCAGCACTGCGGAAACTCCACTCTGTACCCCTCCCCATTGATTTAAGTACAGTGCTGTAAACATGAATCTTATCTAGTGTTCCTTTAACACTTCTGTCTAAAGGGTTTGGACCAGCTGTCAGTACGTGACATAATTCCCAGTCTGAAGAACATTTATCTGAACATTGCTGTGAGGATTTGATGGCATTCACACATGAGAACAATAGTGAGGTCAGGTGCTGATCTCTTCTGGACGACACACTCTACTCCAACTCGTCCCAAAGGTTGTAGATGGAGCTCCATCTCTCCAGAGAACACAGCTCCACTACTCCACGGCTGGGAGAGGTTTATACCCCTCCAGCTGAAACCTTAGTGGAAACCGTAGGCTCATATGCAGCTGCTCCAGAGCATGTGTTTGACGCTGTTCTGTGGAGTTTATACCGCCTGCACTTACATGCGACACAGAGTGTACCAGCAACTCTGCCTCTTTTAAACCCTCCACAGCCAGCTGTGATTGGTGTGGTGAGTAGTGGGCGGGGCCAGTCCCTGAGAATGAATGAATGAACACAGCGCTGGAGAGCTGCAGTTTCCAGTGGCGGAGGTTTGAGTCTCTGATCCCTGGAGATCCTCAGCTGAAAAAGATTAGTGCACTGTAAACACAGTCAGTTCAACCTTAAACAAGGACACAGTGACACTGATGTGCAGCACAATGGCACCCCCTTGTGGTGAAGATTCTAACTGAGTGAGTCATTGAATATGTATTGAGTGAGTGAGTGAAAATGCTGTGTCAGTGTGTGAACGCTTCAGGTGCTTCACATCTAAAATTGACTTTGGTTAAAGGTGAATAAAAAAGGGTTAAACCCAAACCCACAATTGTTTTCTGAAATAAGCCGCTCGTGTAGAGCCTTGATCAAAGACCATTTACTGTGCAGCTCACTTTTCTCCGGCTCCTCTGACACGGCTCTAAAGGATGTCGTGTATCAGAGTTAATCTTAGATTCATTAAACAGATAATCTGCTTGTGATTAGTTTTTCCAGAAATCAAACGAATTCAATCATTAAATCTAGAAAATAAAGGGTTTTTACTGATATTCTGATGCATTTATTCGTTAAATGGAAAAAACATTTGTGATATTGTGTGTAAGCAGTTAATAATTATAGATCTTGAAAAAACAATTAAAAATATTTATATCGTGGTTGTCACGGTAAATCAGAAAAAAATGATGCCCAAATCATGGCCTTTTAGGGCTTCCGTAGCAGAGTAAACAAAAAAATAGCGATTCTTTGAAGTACGTTAAAGTATAAAAGTAAAAGTAGAGATATTCATTTCAGGAAAATAAACATCTTCCAAAGCAACGTATTCCTAATACACACTTATACATTTATAATCCATACGCACATGAATTTGTAAATGGAAGTAGTTAAATGTATGTCATTTACACAGTTTTCACTCTCCTCACGATTAAAAACGTTAAAGTAGAGTTCACTGACTTTGAAGTCAAACAGATTTGACATATTTAAAAAAAAACAAACGCATCATCTTTTTCAAGTGAATTAAAACTCATCCTCTATTCAGTTCTATTAATATGTAACAGGGTGGTAATAACCAGGTGCATTTCGTACACTGAATAATTAAGTATTTTGACATGAAATCAGACACAGAAGCTAAACACACCCTTTTTTTCTGAAGAGGATTGAAATGTAGCGTTTCTATTCATCTCTACTCTTATGTAATAGAGAAGTAATAACCTGTGAATAATTCAGTTCATTGATTTTTGTTGTCGTTCTAAAGAAGCGCAGAAAGACTCACCCAGTGTTTTATCTCCCTCCTGCAGCGAGAAGTGTTTCACACACACTCACACACACTCACACACACTCTGCACTTTTTAAGACGCTGGGAGAGAAGTGTATATTTGTGAAAGGTGTGTGTAGTTGAACATTTATTAGGAGATCCTGGACTGGGTTTGCGTGTGTGTGTGTGTGTGTGTGTGTGTGTGTGTAGGTGTGTGTGCCCTTAGCAACTGTTCACTTCTATCATCTGATTCTGAATCAGTTTTTTGGGTGTGTGCAGCTTCCACCACAAACAAACAGCAAACAGGACACGGAATCTGAGCAGGATCCAGAGCGCTGTGTGTGAGTCTGTGTGTGTGTGTGTGTGTGTGTGTGTGTGTGTGTGTGTGTGCGTGTACACTTAATCTCATAATGAGTGAATTTCTTTAGCTTAATTCTTGACACAGATCTCCTCAGACTAGCTTTCAGTGAAATGGGATGTGTTCTGGAGCAGCTGCACATGAGCATGAGTTCCCAGCCCAGTACTGAGTAGAGGGAAACAACCTCCATCACACCCTCCTCATCCCAATGGGGCTGAGGAGCAGTGGAACTCTATTCTCTGGGGTGATACACTCTGAGTGAGTGTGTGTGTGTGTGAGGCAGTGTGTGTGATGTCCAGGATGGATGGCACCAGGTGATTGTGAGTAGGCGCCAGACCCACGACGTCCCTGACCAGAATGAAGTGTTTACAGAAGATGAATTACCTTCAGTGATTTTATCACCACCTCATTTCTCTTTTTTTTTCATGCTGCTGTATTCTTTTTAAAATCGTTAGAAAATAATAAAAATTACTATTAGAAACAAAGTGGAAAAAAAAGGAAACAGCACTAGAAAAGACCACTAAAATATACCAGTTACCTCTAGAAAAAAAACCCTAAAAGAGACAGAAGAGTAGAAAAAATAGTGGCTGTAGATTTACCATTAGAAATATATTACTAGGAAAAATAACACTAAAACACTATTAGGAAAAGGCCGCTCTGAAAACATGATCTCGAAGAAAATACAGCTATAAAAATACAACTAGGAAATTACCTCTAGAAGATAGACCCCTGGAGAATAACAAAATAAAAAAGCTATAAAACAGTCCACGAGAAAACGCTGCAAGAAGAAGAAGCACTGTGTTATTCTCCTGTTGATAACGCATTTATTTTCCTGAGAACGTTTGTCCCATCGTGTGTCGTGGAGACAATTATCAGGTCCAACGTTTTAATGAAGCATTTGTCTTTATTTAAAAAAGCAAAAGAATTGACAGCCTGTGTTTGTTCCAGAATTTAAGCAAAGTCTTTATTGTGTTTTGAAATACATTGGTGTGAGATTGGAGGAAGGTATTTAGATGGGAGGTAGGGAGGGGGGGGGGGCTTTTTTTAGGAGGGTGGGGGGGGGTTGCAGGTGTTCTGGGGGGAGGCGGGGTTTAATGCTGGATTCTGCGGATAGACTGGACCTGGTTGGTGTGGGCCTGGGTGCTGAACTCGTTGTAGTTTCTGAACTCTCCTTGGTGTCTGTCTCTCTCCAGGATGTACTGGTAACCACGGTAACCGGGGAACTGATAGGCCACCCAGCTGCAGAGAGAGAGAAATATTATCAATACATCAATGCATTAATAATCTAATTTGAATATTAGAATTTGAAGTGAGGAATGATGTAATATTCATGTGTCACAACAATACGTTTATTAAAAAATTAATTAATAACGAGGATCATCTCTGAAAACAAAGACTAGTCTTAGCTTTATTAGAGTCGTTAGTCATTGTACTATTGATTGTGTTTGTTTAATCCACACGGCGCGCCTCTATTCTGTGCTGCAGTTTACACAGGGTTTTTTTAACTCATGACAATAGTGAATCCATTATTGACGCCACATAGAACCAGTAATTAAAAGGTTCCTTTAAGAACCACAGACAACAGACTAAACCAGCTTCAGTATTCACTCGGCACCTACTGTGTGTGTGTGTGTATGTGTGTGTGTGTGTGTGTGTGTGTTTGTGTGTACCAGGAGTATATCACACTGTGGGGACTGAAACCTGTTTACACACTCAAACAGTGGGGGGTGTCTTCCTGGTGGGTCCCACAATGTGCAGAATTACATTTTAAGCTGGAGACGTTTTAAATTAGATTTGGGTTAAGGTTAGTTTCAGGGTTGAACTGTGTAAATCAATCATCTTCTCTTTGAATCTTTGATCTATTGTTTTATTCTCAGCAGGAAAATGCCTTCTTGGGCTTCTTTGTTTTCCCTGCACTTTATTTTACTGTTTAACTGTTTATATGCTGTTAAAAAAATTTTTTTTTAATAAAAGTAGCTTTGTAATGTCCCCACAATTTACACATAAAAGTGTGTGTGTGTGTGTGTGTGTGTGTGTGTCTGTTTGCATACGAGTAAAAGAGGGAGTGTGTGTGTTTGTATGGGAATGAGAAGGGGTGTGGCTTACGCTCCAGAGTTGACTTTGATTGATGGCACCTCCTTGCTGCACCAACCCATGGCCTGCAGAGACGGGTAGTCATCACACACCTCGAACTTCCGGCCCTGGAAATCCTCACACTCGTAGAGAGTCACCTTACTGTCACTGTGATTCTACACACACAGAGAGAGAGAGAGAAAGAGAGAGAGAGAGAGAGAGAGAGTGAGAGAGAGAGAGAGAGAGTGTGTGAGAGAGAGAGAGAGAGAGAGAGAGAGTCTCTTAGACACCATGCTGTTTATTATACACATATAGTGTACCTTTCTTTTGTGTGGTGTGGTCTTGTCTGTACCTGCTTTAAAGTTGTGTGTCTCTCTTGTGTGTGTTTGGCATATCAATATATTCTATGGTGTGTATTTGGTGTGTGTGTTTGTCTTGTACAGTGTGGTGACTGTGAGCATACGGCACAGGCCCACACACCCTGCATGGTGTGTATTTGCTGTGCGGTGTGTGTTTAATGTGTTGTTGTGTATTGTCTAAATGTTTGAAGACGTTGGATGAGTTACTCTTCCGTCTCTATGCGGACACAAGAGAGTGTGTAGTTTTACGGAGGGTTTATGAAGTGTGTGGTAGATTGTGTGTAGGTTTAATTAAGTGGGGGCTATGCAGGGCCTTCTCTGGAGCCTTGGGGGCATAAAGACATGGGGTGGGGGGGTATAAAAGCTGTTAAACAGATGTAAATCAGCTCCAGTGCCACTGACACAAAAATACAGCCTGGGAAGCACAAAAAGCTGTTAGAGTGATAATGGCGCCCCCTTGTGGAGAATGCTTTGACTGCTAAATATGAGTGAATAAGTTATTAGTGAGTTTATGAGTAAATTTGTGAATGGTTGAGTGAGTGAATAAATGAATGAATGATTCGTGTCCATGAGGTGCGTCTCAAATTCCAGGGCTTTTACACCTTAAGTCTCATCACCAAAGTCTTGCGATGTTGTTGTCTGTGTGAATGTGTGTGTGATGGTGTGGGACTCACAGCGCACTTGATGGGTCTGAAGGACAGTAGGTGCTCTGTCCTGTAGCTGCTGTTCCCACTCCAGGCCTGATAACAGGGATAATCTCCCTTCTCCAGAACGAACTGCTGACCCTGGAACTCAGGATACTCATAACCAACCCAGCTAAAAGAGAGACAGAGAGAGAGAGAGAGAGTGAGAGAGTATGACCATAAGTGTGTCAAAATTCCATGTTTATTTAGTTCATTACAATTTATTTCCCCAAAATAAAAACTAGCTATAAATGATCACCTGTAAAACAGATGTTTAGTTACAATGCGCTTTGTAATTATAGTTAAATAAAACATTATTGTAGCAGTAGCAGCAATAATTATAGAAATATTAATAATAAATGTGACACACCCTGCATTTAATTAAAATTAAAATTGTAGTACATTCAGAAGCATTAGGATAAAATTTTGGGGTGTGAGTGTGTGTGTGTGTGTGCGCATGCATGCATTTGTGTGTTACTCCACACAAAGCAGTGTGTGTGTGTCCTTACAAGGCTTTAGTGAAAGCTCTGCTGATCAGGACACAAATGAAAGGCAAACATCACGTGTCGTGAAGCGGCTGAATGGAGCTGCACTGTTTCTTTATCAGCTTATCTGTGTGTGTGTGTGTGTGTGTGTGTGTGTGTGTGTGTGTGTGCGTGCGCACGGGTGCATGTGTGTTTGTGGGCTGTAGTAAAGCAGCTGCTGGCCTCTGACACATACACACACTCTGCTACAGTCTCATTAGTGTCAGGTTTTTCTGATGATTACAGCCGCTCTCTGTTTTGATCTATGGGCTCCTTTATTTTATCTGCATTCATTCATTGTCTGTGACCCTTATCCAGTTCAGGGTGGCAGTGGGTCCACAGCCTACCCACAATCACTGGGTGCAAGGCAGGAACACACCCTGGAGGGGGCAACACACACTCACACACTCACACTTAAGGACACTTTTGAGTCTCCAATCCACCTACCAACATGTGTTTTTGGAGCGTGGGAGGAAACCGGAGCACCCGGAGGAAACCCACGCAGATACAGAGAGAACACACTACACTCCTCACAGACAGTCACCTGGAGGAAACCCACGCAGATACAGAGAGAACACACTACACTCCTCACAGACAGTCACCTGGAGGAAACCCACGCAGATACAGAGAGAACACACCACACTCCTCACAGACAGTCACCCGGAGGACACCCACGCAGACACGGGGAGAACACACCACACTCCTCACAGACAGTCACCCGGAGGAAACCCACGCAGACACAGGGAGAACACACCACACTCCTCACAGACAGTCACTCGGAGCGGGACTCGAACCTACAACCTCCAGGACCCTGGAGCTGTGACAGAGACACTACTTGCTGCTCCACTGTGCCGCTATCTGCATTGAGCTTCTTTAAAAATCAAGTATGTGAGTGAAGTCCTGTGAAGGTGAAGGCAAGGGACTTACGGGCCGTTCTCCACCTTGATGGAGCGGATCTTTCTGAATTCTCTGTCCAGAATGTTCTGGCACTCCATGGTAAACTCGCAGCTTTTACCCTGGAAGTACTCCTCCTCGAAGACAGTGATCCTCCACTGGCACTGTCCCCTCTGCTCCATCTGCTGCTGCGGGTTCATGGCTGCCCTCCTTCACTGAGCTTTCTGTAGCATAGAGAGAGACAGAGAGAAATAAATATCACCATGTAAACTATCTGAGACTCCATGTTCTACAGCGTTGTACATTAAAGCAACACTAAGTAAGATTTGATATTTGTGCTCCTGGGCTCCCCCTACAGCTGCAGTGAGGAATTCAGAGTAAATACAGCACTGTCCCAAAATCAAGAAGGAGTGGGGGTGGTTTCCTACCCTCCTCCAAAAGTCACATAGTGCAGTTTCTGCAGTGCTGAGCCTGGAGATGCAATGTCAGAGGTTCTGTTCTCTCTTTTACAGTTCAGTGGATCATCACAATGATTCTGAAGCTGTAATTTTAAAGTAAAAATACTACCTACTGTTGCTTTAAGAGAGAAGGGGGGAAAAGTCCTGGACAAAGCTGTTGTGTTGAGTGTGAAGGATAGATAGATAGATAGATAGATAGATAGATAGATAGAGTTTGCGTTGAGAGCGTTTCCCTGTGAACGCTGCAGTGCTGGAGGAGGCCCAGTGTTTCGGGTGGACAGCGGTGTGGATACTCACGCACTGACGTGGGACAGATCCGTTATAATGAATGCAGCGGCCCAGCCGTGGGGCGGCTGCTTTTATAGCGTATGGCCCCTGGCCGAGCTGCACACTCAGCAGCCGCTCACAGAAAAAGTGCATTAACCACCGCCTTTGTGGAGCTCGGAGCGGCCCTTTGTCCGGCTCTCAGACCCACTGACTCATCAAAAACACGGCCATAATGCCCCCGAACCACTGCCTGCTCCCATTGGACGCAGCAGAGAATAGCAGAACTGTGGGAGATTAGGCCCGGCGCTTCGGGGCGAGGTAGCAATGTCAGAATCCAGTATTTGTGCCCGACCATGCCAATCAGTCACTGAACTTTGATTAATCTTGTCCACTCCAAAACATACATAAAGTAAATTTAAAACCAAGACCTTTATTCATCCGGTTTTCGCATTCAGGCTGACTTTAAAACTAGAAAAATCTACACTGTGACTGAGTTAAACTGCCTGTAAAACATCTTGTGCTTTTCTGATGATGTCACAAAAAGATGGAGAGTTGGTGCTGGTCGTCTGCGTTGCGTGGCGTAGAGTGACGACTCTCTCTGGACGATCAGCGCTCTGCAAGGTTTACACGCCACGGTTTAGTCCCTACTCGCCTCGCTCTGAACCACGAGAGAACAGCCACTAAACAAGAACCCGCCTCCAGAACCAGGACCTGATTCACCTGGTGGAGGAGCAGAGTAGAGTTGAGTCGAGGGGAGTAGAGAGCCTTGAAGTGGAAAAGTGCCATGTGAGTATTGAACTGAATCAGATTAGTCAGGGTTCAGTGAATCTCATAGGGATTGAAGGTTAAAAATACTTGTGTCCCTGAGTCCCGATCAGAGTCATTTTAATACTTTAAGGACAGTAAAATCATCCTGAAACTATAACTAATCTTCAACGTTGTTCGATAATGGTCTACGTCGTGTTATAGTTTCTCATTTCTGCTGATTTGTGCTGAGTCATGAGCCATGATCTATGAACTGTACTCGTCTCTAAATGGTCTTCTGATTCGTGACGACACCTTCGTGCATCAGCAGGCGGAGGACAATAATATGAACCAATAATATCGAGTTTAACCTTTTCCTCACTCACAGTTACACCACGATTCACTCCCAAGTACATCATTATCCAACCTCACGTTCTTTCTAAAAGAAAACCGCTTTTGGAAATCATATCCAATCTTCACATTGGAAAAACTTGCCCTTGATCCAATATGGAGGCTTTCAAGATGGCGGCCATGTTCTGGACATGTTCTCAAACATAGGCCCCTCACCCATTACTCACCGGGGTATTCAGATGTGATTTTCCCTTTGTGTTCTGAAATAAAAGGGTGTCCTGTGACTTTTGACTCTGACCTTTGACCCTGTATTTTATATTTTGTCTAATATTTGTTGCTTTTAATGAACTGTGGAAATAACGTGGAGTGTGTTATTTTCTTTCTTTTTAATTTTACGACACAAATCACTGAATATCTTTTGTGTTTACATCCAATAATTGTGTTAACCCCTTGTTGTAAACTCATATATTCAACTTGTTGTTACAATAGGAGAACAAAACAGAATATTCTTCTTAAATAATCAGGGTGTTATTGACGCTCTCACACTGTTTTAAAACGTAGGAAAATGTTGAAATATTCCAGTGTATTCCAGAATACATTTTCTATAGTGGAATACACTTTAAAAGTAACCCTCCAAACACTGCTCACGTGTGGTCCTCACATGCGGGTTCATGAAAGGGCGGGTTCGGGAGCTGAGAGACAGGCCAGTGTCCCCTCACTGGGTGTATATTGTTTTACCATCTCTGACAACGGTCCTTTTCGGAATAGGACATCACAATCACTGGTTTGGACCCGCAGACGCTGTCTCACGTTCATGAGACGTACGGTGTCCAGTGCCTGGGCCAGGCCTCCTTCTGGACAAAGGGCTCGTTTCCAGACCTGGTTGTTTAATGTGGTCAAAGGCATGAGGAGGGATGGAAAGGAGAGGTCAGGGAAGAGAATAAGGGTTCAGAATGAAACAACAGGTACAATAATTGGTGTTTAAAATGCTTGTTTAATTGTTGCTGACTTTGTCCATCTCTTTCTGTGGCGTGCTTTTGTACCAGCGTTTAAAGTGTTTGTCTCTTTTCCACCCTGAGGCCAGAGCTGCTATTGTTGAGCTTCAGTGTCAGCAGCTCATTCTGCTGTGAACCAGGGCCACAGTGTCATAGAGGAAGTCTGAGGGAGAGTTCTTAATACAGGTTCTAATCTGGACTAATTATAAATAAATACATATATACGGCCCTTCCTTCAGCTGATAGATGAAGCCTTCAGTGTATACACTCTGTTCTAGAAAGCTCCACTCGTGGTGGGAATCGTGTCTGTGAAGGTTGGGCCAATGTGAGTGGCGCCATCTAGTGGTGTGAGCTCTATTAAACTGTGTAACAGTCCAATGATTGTAAATAAACCATTAATAACACATTCCTACAACTCATTTTTAATGTAATGCTATTCCCCCATTTTCCTGTTTTAATCAGCCTTTTAATTAAGACGCAGAAGCAACCGTGAAACAATCAAAATCTCTGTCTGACTAAAGTTTTGGACACTTACAGCAGTTTTTCCCAATGCTTTTAAGAGCATTGTTTTCATTTTTTGATTGAAATGTTTAATATATTTGAAACTAAGCAGGTTCATTTATATAAATATATTACCACAAGTAAAAATAAATGGCAGTGCCAGCTCAGTAATGAAGACGAAGGCCACGCCCACATTATCTCCCTCTGGTTATGACGTCACTCACCATCCCCCTGTCAGCTCAGAGAATGTAACAGTCTTATGTTTGGAAATTAAGTGTATTCTTAGTTCTTATAAATCTCATAAATAACACCAAATAATAACAAAATCCTGAAATGTTATGACCATTGCTGATATATTCTTTAAATGACGTTATATTGTGATCCATTGTGATTGGTGGGTCGTGTCACGTGATCTCCCACTTATTCTTGGGAGTTGCTGTCCATTCTATACTGTAGGCAGGAGAAAACCAACTGGAGATGAGGGTCATTGAAAGGAAGTGTGTCTCTTTTCCCCCTCCACCTCTGAGACAGACTTAACACTGGCTGCTTGCTCCAGAAGGCAGTGACTGTGTCTGCTGCTAGCGAGCAAAGAGAGGAGGAAAGAGTAGGACCCCAGCTAAAGATGAAAATTTTGCCTCTGTCCACAGGCGCTCTAGAGGTGGATACGGAAATTGTTTAGATCAATATGTATTTTCCTTGGTGTAAATCTGCTGATAGAGGAGTCCCTGTGTGTGCATGTTCACACTGCGCAGAGTGAAACAAATCAGAGCAGAAAGAGAACTGTGTGTCTATCACTGTGAAAATGTTGCACTACGCTCTCTGTCCTGCTGGGGGCGCTGTGTTTGTATCCGAGTGCGTGTGAGAGCTTATTCGGTGGAGTGTGGGGTGTTCAGAGCTGCCCCCTGCTGTGTTTCATCAGAAAAGCCATTAACAAAGTCAAACACCAGTGATCACTTTCTTAACAGAGAACAGAAGAGGACACAAGTGTATATTTTATTTATTGCAAACTTATAAGAGAATGTTAATTTGCATTAAACATGTTGTAAACTGCTGTGTGTCCGATAACCTTTGACTGTGGCAGTGTAACAGGGGGAGGAGAGTTTGGCTAAAAGCTCTGGTTAAACACAGTGTTCATTGCATTAACTCCTCCCCCTCCTCCTTCTCGTCTTTTATTAAATCCAGTAACCTCCAGGTTTAGCCAGACACCAGTTAAGTGTTTATTTACTGTGTGTGTGTGTGTGTGTGTGTGTGTGTGTGTGTGTGTTCTGTTTGCCTAAAGGCAGGTGTGTGTGTGGAGGCCCAGCTGTGTTTTGTGTGTCTGATATGATCTGATCTGATCTCCAGACTCATTTTCCTGTGAAATTGCAGCTCATTTCCATCCGCCATTAAACCGCCACCTTCAGTCCACTCCTCTTCAGTGCAGCAGTGTGTATGGATGTGTATATGTGTGTGTGTGTGTGTGTGAGAGAGAGAGAGAGAGAGGGGGGGGGGGAGGGAGGAACGGGAGGCAAAGAAGACACAGTCAGAGAGAGAGAGAAACAGTAAAATGAAAATAAGTCTTGAGAGCAGGTGTCCAGACTTTTGCCTGACACTGTATTTGAGCAGTACGTGACCTCTGACCTCTGTGGGCTGGAGCTCCTCCACGCAGCCTCAGTAACAGTGGGCTGTGCTCTGTGTTTCTGGCTGTATTTCACTTGCAAATGTGTGATTTGCATCAGAGGAGGAAGAGTAACACCCTGCTGCAGACAGCGCTTCATCTCTGTCCCTAATACAGCCACGGTTCGACAGCCCAGACACGTAACCACACACACGTAACCACACACAGTCACTGGATTACCGTAAAACTCAGAATAAAACTCAGAGGGGCTTTACAATTGCTTCATAGCGGTACATATACACACTGTATACACTGTCTATGTAAATAACAGTAAATACATCAACACTATTAGCGTTAACAGTGAGAGTGTTAAATTATTACACTAACGGTGTCAATGTAACACTAACACTGGTGAATTGGCTGTGTACTGACAATAACAGTGGTGATATACACAGATGCCTAATACTGTCTAAAACTCCTTATTCCCCCACAGCAGCTCTGTCCCGTCAAGACCTGGACTCCACAAGCTGTCCTTTAGTAAGTAGAAATAATTTAAAAATCATTTACAAAGCACATAAAACAAGTCACTGTGACCAAAGTGCTGTAAATGAAACCAATTAGAACCAATCCCATTGGAGCCCTTGAGTGGAGGAGGGTTATGACGCCGGCGAGACGCAGCACAGTGACCAAGACACCCACAAATGTCAGTATTTTTCCTTTGATCTCTACGATTGTTTAATATAGTTTCAGTGCATTATGTCCCTTTTCTTCATAACAAGCAGAACACCGCACTAATATAACCCTCATGTGTCTATAGTTAGTTTGTAAATGTCCAGTTCCACCTTAAATGGTGAATAAACTTTATTAATCACCTGAGGCTACTGCAGCATTTAATGTGGAACCGGACGTTTCCAGAAGAAAAGAAACATCTGTTGAATTACACAGTGATTTTATTTATAACGTTCTTCACTCACGTCTCTGTGGTTTTGTTCTTGTGGCGGATCCGTGTTTAATATGTTGTGTGTGAGTGTGTTTCTGTTCACAGTGCTGTGTGTGGTCAGGTGTGAGGGGTGTGTGGTCTGACATTAACCTGGTCACTGTGAATCCTCAGCGCTCTTTAAATGACCTGCTCATGTTTTCCTTGGGTCTCCGTGGAAACTAATCCTCCTCAGGACAGACCTGCAGCGGTTCAGACAGGTGGCAGCTGCTGCGTGAATGTCCTTTATACGCGTGTGTGTGTGTGTGTGTGATCACATCTGCCAGGTACACAGAGCCTTCTCTGTCTAATCTAAAGCCAGAGGCCAAAAAAACCCAGTATCTCCATCATTTCTATGTCACAGCAGCAAGGCTTTTAAAGGCAGGGTTCAGAGAAAGCCTTTATTTTAATCTCATCACAACTTTGCCTTTATATCTTTGTCTGTAATTGTATAATTGTTAATGGTTTTGTAATGTAACATATTGCTTTTTTTGTATAATTTTTAATATCTTTCAAACTAGATTTTAAATTATTTATGTCTTTGTTGTAATTATTTTTTTATATTTAAATAAGCTATAAAATAATATATAATTTTTTCTGAAGGTTATTTATCAGGAGGTCATTTCTGATAGTAACTATTTCTACTCTTTTGTGAAGGCTTTACAACTGATATTAGAACATTGCTGCGTGGATTTGTTGGCAGATCAGAAGTCAGTTGCTGGTGTTGGATGATAGGTTCTGGATCACAGTCATCACTGCTCCACAGCCCAGAGTCCACTGTCTTTATAACCCCTTTAACCAACTGTTGGCATTGGGCGTAATTACCTTAAGCTCATATACAGATGCTCCATAGCATTTATACATTTCTGTGGAGATTATACACACGTGGTGTCCGCCACTGAAGTAGTTTTTTTGTTCACAGTGGGTTCAGTGGCAGCAAATGTTTGGACAGAGTGTTTATTATCGTAGCTAAAAACAGTGATCATGAGATCTGAACTGTGTCCAGGTTTATAAACAATGTCATACAGTGTGAGAACCCACATATTTACATCTATTATAGATTACTGACAGTACCTGGTGAAGGCCTACTGTTTTTGTTAGCAACATTAGCCTTGTGACTCAAGGTGTTAGCAACATTAGCTTTGTGGCACATCTTGTTAACTACATTAGCCTTTGTGACTCCCCTTATAGCTTGTCTTCACTTGTTTAGCCTTTTAAAACTGTGTATAAGAATGTATTACGCCAGGGTGCGTGTGTTTGCTGAGTTTAGGATCACACTGGTGTGTATCTGGAGAGTGTATAAATAATCAAATCATTACAATTGGAAACGGTTATTAATCCCAATATACAGGTCCTTTCTGAATATATTGGGACCTTTTACTTCGGCCCCTCAAGCCACATTTAACAAAATGTAATATGAATTTCCACTCTTCAAAACACTATAAAGACTACGTTCACCATTTCCAATCAAAACAGCCATTGCGTACAAGTCATTTATTTGCTAAGTGCTACAGAAAAAGTGGGATTCTTAGCAACTGGGAGACCTGGTCTCTATCACTAAAACAGTACTGAAAAACCCTTTGTCTTTGTAACATTGTTATTTTGTAAAGTTCCATTAAATATAATTACTTTTTAAATTTCCTGGCACTGAAAAAATGCACAGTGGGTAAATAAATAAAACTGTAAGTCATAGAGTCCGGCTGTTTAAACAGGGCTGATATGAGTGTGCAGTACAGCCGTGTGAGGACGCTGACGGTTAGAAGCGTTTAGCATCAGAGCTTGGGTCAATATTTACAGAGGGGCAGGCCAAGGCTTTTAATAATGCTCATATTCAACACACTCTTTCTCAACAATAGACAATGGAAAAAACCATAACTTCTTAAAAATATAGGGACATCACTGTCATCGTCATCACTTTTATTAGTGTAACACCTTTCTCACAGTCAAAGTCACTTTACATTTACACATACATATACACACACACACACACACACACACACACACATTGAACTGAGGTACAGTGAAAACAGCCGTTTTCAGCAGAGGTTTAAATGCGGAAAGCGAGGAGGCGTCCCAAACTGACGCTGGTATTGGGTTTCAGTTCAGGAGCTACAGCGCTAAAGATCAGTCATCCACAGCAGCCCATTTAAACCCAGGCACCTGCCAAAGGCTGGACAGAACATAGCTGAGGAGGCGAGGTATAAATGACAGAGCTCCAGCAGCAGTGGTGTGTAGTTTAGTCAACTGTAGTGTAATATAACGTGCCTAGCTGCACACCCCAGGCCCCACCAAGTGTAACTGGTCTGTAAGGTTTTTTTCACTATTTGAATTACCACAGAATCTCATCTGTAACTCGAGTTGTTTTGTTTTGTAGTACTTTCAGTCTGTGTTTACTTTCGTGCAGTTAGCCATTTTAAGTGATCGGAAACAACAAAACTAATCAATGTTACCCACTTATGAAGCAAGGAAATAGCAATATCCTCATCTCAGTTCAGGATTCGGATGTCTCTTTCCTGTCTTATAACCTCCAGATGCTTTCTATCTGCTGTGAGCAGAAAAAGCCTAGCATGACTGGGCAGGGGCACTTTTTTTTTTAACCATTTACTGACACAACACATTGACCTGCAGCCTTCCCAATGCCAAATGACGCCACTGTGTGTTACGACTTGAACTGTGCCGACTCCTCAGCTTATCCTTACCATGGCCTTCAGGGAGAACGACAAGAACAAGAGCTCAACAGAGGCATTTGGGTCCTGATCACTGAAGAACAACGTAAAAGGTGCTAAAACGTATGCAGAGCAACAAGTGGATCAGTGGGGAGAATAGACAGTGAGTGCAGAAACAATGAGGTGGTTTTAATGATATGGCTGATCAGTATAAATAAAGAAATATAAATGGATCTGTAAAGAGAAGTAAGTGCTGGTAAATCTACACAGTCGTACACAGCCGAGACTCTAACGTTAGCTTCAGGATGTCAGTTGGAGTTTTGCATATCTCACACACACACACACACACACACACACACACACACACACACACACACACACCCGACTGGTTTGATCTGTTTCTGTTTATCTTTCTTCCTTTCCTTTCTTTCTGTCTATTCTTCCTTTAGCCTCAAAAGGCACTAGATGGAGCTCCATCATCTCAGAAAACACAGCTCCACTGCTTCCACCGTGTGTGTGTGTGTGTGTGTCCTCAGTTTAGGGACACACCATTGTGTACCTAAAGAGTGTCAGAGCTCTGTCAGAAGTCTTTGGAGCACACTGCTGCGTACCTGAAGCACACCTGTACTTGCGTAACGCGAGCCGAACGAACAAACCTCCAGGTGCAGGTGTTGTGCGTGGGGCTCAACGTGAAGCAAATACAGCCAGAGGAGGAAAAGATAAATCAACACGACATCCTTTAAATTTCCAGTTACTGACCTGAGGACACAAGCAAAACAGGTGTGTTTTTAATATATATTCACACATACGTACAAGTTACATACAACTACATTCTAAATAAAGCACAGGATCGGTCTAATACAGACCCTCTACGTCTGCTCTGACAGAGGGATGAAGAAAAAGAGAAGTAGTGAAGTCAGCTGTCAGAATGAGGGCTGAAGATGGAAAGCAGAATAAGGGATGGAGGGAGGAGAGGAATAAACTCACCTGGAGAGAATAAAGTATGAAAATGGAGAGAAGAGTGAGGGAAGAGGAGTAAATTCCCCTGAAGAGAGTGAGGGATTAAGGAGAGATAACTCACCTGAGGAGAGACAGGGATGAGGGGAGGGAAACTCACCTGGAGAGAGTGAGGGATGAGTCCCACTGAGATCTGAAGACTCTTCAGGCTAGTAGGAGGGGCTTTATATGGACACACCTTCACAGCCCTTAAAGAGACAAAACACACACACACACACCTGGGGCACGTACTACCATATAGAGTCAAAGAGAAAGGGGCGGAGCTGAGAACACCAAGGTGTGGATATAAAATGTAATATAAATTTAATAAAATGTTAAAGGTGTTACAGGTCAGGCTCATGCCCATATTAGGAATTCAGGATGTGAGCCGAGGTATATGAGGTAGCATAGAGATAGCAGAGATAGATAAAGAGAGAGAGAGAGAGAATAATCTGACAACAACACCTTTTGCACATTTCAACAGATGGAAATACAAACACCAAGTGGGCGTGGTCAGATCCGCACAGTGGGCGTGGTTTGTCCTGATTGGGGGCGTGGTTTGCTATGAAGTCACTGTGTTCCAGCCGGCTGCTTTATTGATCTGCAGCTGATGGAGGAGCACTGCACTAAAAGCTTTTCCTCATAAACTCAATACAAACAGCATCCACCTGCCCCCAGACAAACAAACACCCCCCCACACACACACACACACACACCACACACCCTCTTACACATGCCCTAAAGCCCACTAACAACACCTCTCCGTTTAAAAAAAAAAAAAAACACACACACCCGTAATTAACTTCAAAAAACACTTCATTTTTCTTACAAATACCCACCAGAAAATAAAAACCCTCTCTGGTACAGACTGGAACACCACTGATTAGAACTGGATCTGTGATTAGTTTCAATCAAGTAACGGCTCCGGTGTCTTCTCCTTGATCGTGTAAGTGTTGAGTTCCCTCTGGGGGTGTTCTACAGAGCAGGATTATGGAGTTACCCACATAGTCCCAAACTGAGGGTCGTCTGAACAGTTCTTACCTCTCCTTGTACTGGTCCGGCCTGAGCTTAAGCCCTTATCTTGATCTTGGGCTGTAGTTATCTGAGGGTTGTTTGAAAAGGCCATATTTAGGAGTTAGCTTTAAATTAAACCAGAATTGAAGACTGCAAAAAAAAGTATGTGCTTCAGCTCCTCTCCAATAAGACGCTTTGGGCTTTAGTTATCTGGCTAAACTGAGTAATCCTGCTTTGTGACATACACCTCTGAGCAGAGAACAAGTGTAACGGTGTATTTGCATATCCGTTGGGGAGCAGAGATGTGCCCAGCGCCACCTGCTGCTCTTACTGCAGCACCACAGAGAGAGAGAGAGAGAGAGAGAGAGAATAACAGAGCAACGAGGGAACACATTGACAAAGGTATTAAAAAGCATTTTTAAACTAAGGCAATTATTTATTAAATTGAGGGAATATGGGGACAGCTGCGGCCTAAAGGTTAGAGCAGTGAGCTTGGCACAGAGTGGTCGCCTATGGAAGCAAATCTGTCTCATCAGACTTTTAAATATTACTACCTTTGAATTTGAATAATAAATTCAGATAAAAAAATTTCAAGCTCAAAAAAATTCAAACAATATATTGCGAAGTTGCTCAAATTCTGTAGACGACATTCAGACCCCAAAGTACGAGTTACAAAAAATTCAGAGTTCACATCCGGGGACCAAGGATGAGCAATCGATTCATTTGGATTTTCTCTTTTACCTTCAATGGTGCAGAAGTTGCATTCGGTCGCCGCTAGATGGCGAAATACGAACACAACTTCCACACCGTGGAAAAACTACACGTTTAGCTTCCTTCCGCGGATATTATCTCTTTATTTTCAAAGTGTCTCAAAAATCTGACTCACTAAAGACACAATATAACAGACTATTGATGTCCTGAAGATGAAGAAATTTTTACTGTGGAATTGTTTTGTAATGGCCCTGTGAACATAGTTCTATTCAAGAGCAATTATATTCAGATTAATCATTTCAGTGCAAAAAAATTCTGTGTTACAAATTCAAAGGCGGTAATATTTCAAAGTCCCCAGGTCAATCCCTGTCCCCAATTGTCCCCAGGTCAATCCCTGGAGCAGTAGGAAGAATGGGGTTTGGGGGAGTAAGGGAAAGGTGCATTGTCCTCCCTCAATATCCACAGCCAGAGGGACCTTCAGTTAGACCCTGAGGTTGCTGTCCCCCAGTTCCTTCAATTTAATAAATCAACTGGGTGCAGATTTGGCTTCCAAACGCTCCAGGGGTGTGTGTGTGTGTGTGTGTGTTCACTGCCATGGACGGGTTAAATGCAGAGCCAATGTCATTGTACTGTAAACGTTACAATAAAGTGAAGAACTGATATTAAAATCAAGAAATGGTGTTTTAAGCCTGTCATTACTGGTTTCTCACCTGCTCCCAGTGTGTGGATGTGACTCGTGTGTGTTATTTCAGGATGGAGGGGTGTGGGAAGGATGAAAGCGTGGGAAATGTTGAAGGTATCTTGTTGTTTTGGGACTGTGAGAGAAAACAGAGCTGTTGTTGAGAGGGATTTTCTTTCCTGTTCCCACTTCTACACCCCCCCCCCCCCCCCCCCCCAGGTCCAGTTCCAGTTCCCACCCAGGTTGTACAGTTAGACCAGGTTACCTTTCTGTAACACAGTCATATATATATATATACATACATACTCCCTAATTCGACCTGCTAAAACTATCCAGTGGTGCACGAGACTGAATTAGTGTGTAGTACCTTTTTCCAGGTTTGACCTCAGCATAAGGGGTCAGATTTACTGTGTAAAATCTGTAAAACCCTACATAAGACCAGTTTACTATTTTAAACGCATAGTGAAAGCATTTAAGCTAAAACCCAGCTGCAATATCTGCAAGAATTGTAGTATAATATAATTATATCTGGATATTGATTAAAGAAAAACTCCACTTCTAATGGCTGTAGTGTTAATTATGTAAATTATACTGTTTATTAGCCTTGTTCTCAGACCGAGTGGATGATGTTGAGGGCGACTCAGAAGCAGGAGTGACTCTCCTGATGAAGAGGTGAGGAGCTCTTCCGAGGAGCCTCCTCATCCCCTTTCTGATGGAGGTAGACTCTGCTGAGGCTTGGACGGCAGCTGGAGCAGTCCACGTTTTCTGGTGTTGGGTGCTCAGAGTTGGGTTCTGAACTTTGTGTCTCCTCTGAGTCCTCAACATAAGACGCCTTTTTAACCTGCCTCTGTTCCTCCACTGTGTCCGTCTCTTTCACAGTGTTCACGCTGGATCCTGGAACACATGGACCATCACGAGGGGCAGTGCTCTGGCCATTTCCCAGCGTCATAATGAGCGTGAACACTGCATCACTTTCTTCACTTTCACACTCACTGATGTTTTTAAATCGGCCCCTTACTGCTTCATTTACCCATTCACAGCTTTATTTACACATTTGAAATCTTTAAATTTAACATTAAAACTAGTGTTCCTTAAACTGCACTGTTTTATTTACTCCTTTAATATAAGAATGTGTTGTTGAATGCACTGAAGGGGCCAGCTGTGGAGTGAATAATACTAACGTCAGTATCTGAGATCCTCCTTCGTCCCCCAGTGTCTCATGTGCTTACAGTACAAACTTAAATGTAAAAATGTTTGTCACAAAAATTAACCAAACTCAAGTACGTGCTGCCATTTCTTTTTTTTTTTTATTTAAACAGCATTAACTGAGTTGCTCAGACAGAACCATGCATCATAGATCTGGAGCATTCTCAATGTCAAGGCTGTACCAATCTTCTCAATTCATTTCCAACCTGTGTTTTTGAGTGTGGGAGGAAACCGGAGCACCCGGAGGAAACCCACGCAGACACGGGGAGAACACATCAAACTCCGCACAGACAGTGACTGGAGGCAGGCTTTGAACCCACCATCCCAGGACCCTGGAGCTGTGTGGCATCAACACTAACTGCAGTGCCACCGTGTCGCCCAATTGCCTTACCAGTGTCATCTGTCCTCCCTCACGCCCTGCGCCTCCTCAGCCACTGTGGAAGAAATACAACTATTTAGTTATATTTATGAGCTGTAAACAGGAGCACAGAGGTCATTACTACTCGGTGCTCCAAGGCACTTGGTTGAGGCTGGAGCGTGGGCAGCTGGTCCGAGACGTGGAGCAGGAGCTCGACACTCATCCATCAGTATCCAGCTGGACAGGTGGGCAGTGGTTTACTCTGAAAAAGGTAAAGGGATGGTATTAGTTTTAATCTGTTTGGTGTTTGTAAAGCAGAGAACGTGAACATTTCCAGTGTGTGGCTAATGTCCTACAAGTCATTTCTAATCTAGTTAATGCTGTGAAGATGTAAAAAAGCTGTCCTAGTGATAACTGCCCATGTGTTGATCAAATGATAAATCCAGGTCAAATATGACGCCAAGATTTTTTGCTGCTGAACCAGATTTAACTGGGAAGTCAGCGAGATCTAAAATTAAATCTGATCATTTATTTCTTTCCACCTTTGGACCCAAAAGCAGGACCTCCGTTTCGGTGCTGTTTAGAAGGAGGAAGTTACGCAACATCCAGCCTTTCACGTCTTGTCACAGTCCTCCATTTTCTTTAATCTTTGTTTGTCATGGAGCTTGGCTTTAAATATACAATTGTGTGTCGTCTTTTAAGAGCCTTATTTGTAAAGTCCTGTTCTTACCAGTCTTGGCTCTTTCGGCCCGTCTGTCTCCCGTGTTTTCTTTCACGTCCTCTCCCCCTCCTCAGCCACTGTGGAAGAAAATACAATAACTGATTATGATTATGTTTAACTAAAATAAAGCCAGCAGAGTCCTTTTTTGTAAAAACCTGTCCTTACTGTCATGGCTCTCTCCACCCGCCTGTGTCTTCAGTCTTTTCTCTTACATCCTGCACCTCCTCAGCCACTGTGGAAGAAATACAACAGTTCATTAGGTGTAAAAATGTGCATATGTATGTAATGTGTAGTTGTAATTACAATTTTAAACGTTCCCCTGCTGTTTTGGCATTTTATGGGGACTGTTGTGGAGAATTAAAAACCACAGTCGTCATTATATTCAACAAAAAAAGGAAGTATTAATACACAACATTCACAATCACATAAAAAGCACCTTAAACTCTACTTAAAAAAGGTGGTACTTCTACATTTAAATTACAGATTCAAAATCTCACATACCCTTAGTTTGATCTTGGGGAGCCTGAAGGGACAGCGGAGCCTCCTTGTAGGTGTGGGCTCTACGACTGCCCCTCGATCAAAGGAGGGTGGTGTCTCCTGCAGTGCCATTAACCACTCTGGACATCCCCAAAACAGCAGAGCATTCTCAGGGATGGTACAGGCAGTCTTCGCAATGGCTTCAGCCAGGATTCTGACAAAGTCCTGGCTGTGGTTCTCTGCATGGCTTCGGAGGTTCTCAAGAGGGCCGCCCATGTGAATCAGATGGCTGTAGACCTCTTGTGGGTCCACAGTCACGTCGCTGTAGATGGGATGGTCCAGCAACTGATTCAGTAACTCCCTGATGAACCCCAAAATGTGCTGCTCTGTGAAAAGCTCCAGGAGCAAGTACACAGGGGGGCTCTTGGGAAAGGCATTGGCCACAGAAAAATATGTTATCTGGATGTAGTCGGCCAAAAGCCCTATCGCCATCTGATGCCTCTCACTCAAAACAGATTCAGCTCCATCCTCTTGTGAGCAAATCATGTATGCTCCGTCTCTGGTGGACACGTTCTCATGCCGAGTTGGAGCTGACTCAGGAGCAGATGAGACTCTCCTCCTGAAGATGCGAGAAGCTCTTCCGAAGAGCCTCCCAATCTGTTTTTTAATGGAGGTGCACATCCCTCTGAGGCCTGGGCAGCAGCAGGAAGTCTCCACCACACTTTCTGATTCTTGGTCCTCCAATGGTGGGAGAAACTCAAGCTCCTCCTCACATGAGCCAGAGCTGGTCTCTGAGCTCGGAGGCGTCACTGAGTCCTCATCTTCACTTCCCGTATCATCATCATCATAAACCGCCTCCTCTTCCTCCTCCTCCTCCACAGTGTCCACACTAGATTAACAGAAAATGCAATTGAACAAAATCACAAACAGGGCTCAGATACACACTACCTCTTATCGTCACTGTCCAAAATCCACAAGTCTCTGAAGTGGACACTTTCCAGGAAGACGCAACTTTCCTTTTCACTTCTAACTTAATTAAGTTATTTCTTATTTTAAGAGCATCCAACGTCATTGCAAACAGGACACTTAGATATCGTCCAAAGTCAGTACAACACCTGAAAACCTTTTCATTAAAGATTTCTTACCTTTTAGTCTCCACATCCACAGCAAAACTGAGCTCAATATCACAGCTGGATATCGTCTCAGTTGCTGGTGCTGGGAGCACTGTAATAAATGTACTGTAGAGAGATAGAAACAGAGTCACAATTTATATATATATATATATTAGACAACTTAAGGTAAAGGAACTTTATTCAGATAGCTTGAAGTGTTTCTAGTTGTCTGTTCGCTATAAAAGTCTTACACAATGTAAAGGGCCTCGTGTTTAAATTTTGAGGAAAAACTATGTATAAAACTGATAATGGATGGTTTTAGACAGCAGTGATTTATTTATTCTTTTAAGCGCATCCAACGTCATTGCAAACAGGACACTTAGATATCGCCCAAAGTCAGTACAACACCTGAAAAACATTTAATTACAGAATTCTTACCTTTTAGTCTCCTCATCCACAGCAAAACTGAGCTCAATATCGCAGTTGGATATCGTCTCAGTTGCTGGTGCTGGGAGCACTGTAATAAATGTACTGTAGAGAGATAAAAACAGAGTCACAATTTAAAACAATAAAACAGCATTAAACCTCAACTCTACCTCGGTGTCACAACGCAGCTGTTCAGTTCAGAAAGTAGTGCCAGTTAAAGAAAAGCTAAAGAAGGAGTGACAGAATGGGAGACGGAGAGAAGCTGAAATCTCTCCTGCACTCGAACATGTTCTACTCGGATTTAAATAATAACGAACCGCGCCCTTTAATAGGTTCGGGAGCATGGTCTATGACGTCACAATGACATCACAATGTAAGCTCTTTAGTATTCTGAGACCATATGTATATACACAACTTAAGGTAAAGAAACTTCATTCAGATAACGGGTTTGTAGTTGTCTGTTCTCTATAAAAACCTTACACAATATAAAAGGGCCTCTTATGTGTTCAGATTTTGGAGAAAACAATGTATAAAAGTGATAATGGATGGTTTTAGACAGCAGTGATTTATATATTCTTTTAAACGCATCCAACGTCATTGCAAACAGGAGACTTAGATATCCTCCAAAGTCAGTATAACACCTGAAAACCTTTTCATTAAAGAATTCTTACCTTTTAGGTTCCTCTTGCACAGCAGAGGTAACCTCAGTATCGCTGTTCGACATTGTCTCTGTTGTTGTGAGAACTGTAATAGATTCACTGTAGAGAGATGGAGTCACAATTTAAAATAATAAAACAGAATTAATCCTCATCTCTACCTCTGTGTCACAACGCAGCTGTTCAGCTCATAAAGTAGTGCCAGTTAAAGAGTAACTAAATAAAATGACAGAATGGGAGACGGAGAGAAGCTGAAAACTCACCTACACTCGAACATGTTTTACTCGGATCTAAATAATAACGAACCGCGCGCCCTTTTATAGGTTCGGGAGCGGGACCCGTGACGTCACAAGGAAAGTTCAGGAATAAAATTGCGGTGTTGTAAAAAACAAAAAAAGACACATTTAACATTTTTTTTAAAAAATATTTCACATTAAGTATTTGTAAAAAAAATCAAGTTAAAAAGCAGCCCGCACAATATATTTCACATATAACTTTTATCACAAACTGTATATTATTTCGCGTGGCGTCGTCATCTCCATTTTGAGGCCTTGCTCATAAACACAAACTAAAAGAAAACTGGGACTTTTTAAAATTATTTCCGTGTTAAAATCAAATAAACAAAAGTGAGGAACCCAGAGGTAATTATACGCCTCACGTTTGTAACGATTTCTGTGACCTGCAAACATCTTCGCATTTTCAGTCAGTGTGAAAAACATTGATTCATTATCTGTAACCCTTATGCAGGTTAGGGAGCGTTGCCCGTGACGTCACAAGGAAAGTTCAGGAATAAAATTGCGGTGTTGTTAAAAAAACAAACAAACAACAAAATAAAAATACTAAACATTTTAAAAAATATTTCAAATTAAGTATTTAAAAAATAAATAAAGTTAAAAAAGCAGCCCGCACAATATATTTCACATATAACTTTTATCACAATCAGTATTTCATTTCGCGTGGCGTCGTAATCGTCATTTTGAGGCCTTGCTCATAAACACAAACTAAAAGAAAACTGGGACTTTTTATTTTGTATTATTTCCGTGTTAAAATCAAATAAACAAAAGTGAGGAACCCAGAGGTAATTATACGCCTCATGTTTGTAAGCGATACCCTGCTCCGTTCAGTACGATTACTCACGTAGAGGCTCCGGCTGCGTCCCAAATAGCGGTATACACCACATAGCACTTCAGATAATTAGATCACTACACGCAGACTGGAAGGTACACTACTTCGACGGGGAGACGTGAAGCACATAGCCAAATACAAGTTGTTTTTAAACCTGTCTCCAGAAAGCATTATTTTATGACTTAAAATGTGCACTACCTAGGGTACTGGGAGATAAGTTAACTTCGATTTCTGTGACCTGCAAACATCTTTACATTTTCAGTCAGTGTGAAAAACATTCATTCATTCATTCATTATCTGTAACCTTTGTCCAGTTCAGGGTCGCGGTGGGTCCAGAGCCTTGGGCGCAATGCGGGAATACACCCGGGAGGGGGCGCCAGTACTTCACAGACGCCCTAACTATCTTTATATTTTAACATAATTATTATTATGAAAATAAGTAAATCAGCCGTTAAATAAAAATGTATATTTTTTAAATAGGCATCCTCACTAAAATATTTGAATATATGATTTATGTCTGAACTAACATCAATTAACTAATTGTACATCATACAGAATATAAATAAAATTAGATTATAATAATATATTTTAAAAAACATTTAAAGATCTTTATTTATATATTATATATTCATACACAATAACCAAATTCACGTAATTAAAAGTGAAAAAATAAAAGAAAAATTATATAAATAAATAAAAATAAATGCATTTATAACAGTCACTGCTGACAGCGGTGTGGAGCCTAATTGTACATCCCCGTCCTAATTCCCCTTCTCAGGGACTCTTGGGCAGCTGACGTTACGCCTGATTAAGATATGACTTACTTCTCGCTGTCAATAAGGTACACAAACCAGACCATGTTCCTCTGAATGTTTTCTGTGCATGAGAAGACTTTATTTATATTCAATAACCTGGATAAAATAAGTACACACAGTGTGATATTAGCTCTGAGCCTAGGACTTTTACATATGAAGAGCAAAACAAAATGGAGTCAGGGGGTGCGCAATTAGACACTAAGCTTTTAAATTGTTTTAACTGTGTTATTTGTTGTTGCAATACCTCTGCATGCACTCTCTGTGTTAAATGCTTTATTTCTATACCAAGAGGAGTTAGAGAGGAGCACATTTAGCTGCAACTTTGCTCTGAGCCTAGGACTTTTACACATGGGGAGCAAAACAAAATGGAGTCGGGGTACGCAATTAAACACTAAAGTAAAGTGAAGTCTACATTTAGTCTGGTTTTTACCCTCATGGTTAACATTTTTACTAATTCTACATTGTTTTAAGTTAACCAATAATATTTCATTATCATTTTTATTTAGAAATTACTTTATATAAGGCATGACCAGTGTATAAAAGGTAATATGAATTGGAATTTTAAGTTAGCTGATAAGCTAATATTAACATTGTAAGTAATTATGTATATAATCCATCTTTAATATATTTATGCATTACAAAGACACAATATAGACATATTTGAAGTAGGACATGCAGATATTTCATAAATATTGTTTACTTGTGTAGGTGCAAAGGAAGACTTGGTGACGACACTTTGGCAAATACTGATTCAGGTATATTGGAGTTTTATATGAGCACCAAGGTGGCCATGCGCTAGAACATCTGTTTATTTAATCTTCCTTTTACAAATAGAGCTGAATAAAATTGAATTCAGCACACTGTCACATCAATATGTAATTCAGATGTTGTGAGATGGTGTGAATATAACGTGTTTTTTTATGTGGCTCAGTCAATCGGATTTTAGAACATGTAGTATCTGCTTTATGAAAATATTTTTAAAAAGGTCAGAAAGCATTAATCCCTCAGCACACTACATACTGATAGTTTTGAACTCATTAAAATTTAAGAGTTTAACTAAAAATATAAGGCATACATAGTGTTTGACAATGTTAGCCTTTGTAGATTACATTTTGAATGTGTGTATGTTTGTGTTTATGTATGTATTTCTGCTATAAATTCTAATGTTAATCGCATGTCTGAATAGCAGAAAATTAGAACTAAGGACCGTTTGCGACCCCTGCAGACAGAAAATAGAATCACAGCCTTGAAATTCAGGAAGCTCAGCGCTTCTAGGTAAATGTGTCACCCATTCCGAGTGGGATAAGTAATGCAGTGAATTATGCTGCTCATAAAAGAGAGAAAAACACAGAACATGATGAACACCCAAAAAAGTAGTTTCATTTAGTTTTGAAGAGATTTTGTCTTGAAAGGTAGTATTTTGGTTTTGTTACTTTAGATTGACATATGTATCTACACAAAAAAAAGAAACATTTAAAAAAGTTAAACATTGGTTAAAAAGGAATAATCATGTCATGACAGCTAGCAAAGAATATAGCAAAGACTATCAGCAAGTAACCCGTAAGATGTGTTTTGTGTCATTGCCTTATTTTAAATGTTATTTATTTAACAATATTATAATAAAATACAAATCTAGGCCAAAGGTCAACCACCCAGGTTTCTCAGGAGAACTAAACTTCCACATAGTCATGGATCATAGTGTTTAACTGGACTCTTACTCACTTTTGACCAGTTCATCTGCACAGCTTCTCTGTTGAACCTCACACAAAACCAGGCTAAATCTCTGGATAATTAAAGCCACTTACCACCAGTGAGCTAGTGGTTTCTATTTTTTTTCTCTCAGTATTTTAAACAAGGCGACTGGACCTTACAGCACTGTTTTACAATCAGGCATTCATACTGACATATACGCTCTTCTATATAAATAAGCACTTTTGGTACTACTGGTACTAAACATGGTACTACTGATCATATCTTCTATGTCAACGTGGCATTCGATGTTTGTTTTAAAAACTTATCACCATTCACATGTGTATATATATTTACAGTTGACCATGACTACAGTGCACCTTACCCAGGAACATCCAGTGTAACAGAGGACAGTGGACCTGTAGAAGGTGTTTTATTCTAGAGAGATATAATATAAATTTGGACATATATAAATGTAATTTAATATTTGTGTTGTTTTCTAATTATTAGGAGGTATTACTTTTTCCACAAAGGACTTCCCCATAGAAAGCACAGAAGAGGTAGAAACATACTGTTACTCACAATCACAGTGATTTTGGTTTACAAAGTAATTTTTTTTATTTAACAGCACAGTATTCCTTTTAAAGGACATTCTCCTGAAGTTTTTGAGTAATGAAATAAGTCACCATTGTCCTGTGCTCAAAATCGGAAATTCATTGGCATCTGCTTGGGATTTGCAGACACTCTGTCCAAATGAGAAGAAATGTCCTTGGCTGACTGATTCGGTAAAAAACAATTATATTTCTTTTTAAAACAACAGGAAAGGTTTATGAATTTCTAATACTGATTTTCATTTACTTTTTTATTTACTAATATATATATATTTTCTTTCTTTGTGTTTTTAGATTGTTGACACAAGAATAGCTCAACTTTGTGAACTGTCAGTGGATACAAAAGCCATCCAGAATGAGACGTTCATCTTGTGGTGGAGAAGCTGGACACAACATCATCGTGTTGGTGATTCTGAGCTGTCCTGTCTGAGGGTAATATTTAATGAAAGGAAAACAATAAATTATAATGTTGTTTCAAATTGCTATGTCTAAGTTTATATTTTATAAAACAGAACCCAAAGCCTGAGGACAAGGTTCTTCTGCCTCGTGTTGTGGGTGGCAAAACCCCAGAGACAGGAAATCATTTCATCTTGTGGGTAACCCTTTAACCTCTGTCTTACACCTGTATTTAACTTCTGTATTACATAAAATCTATCTAACTTTGTATCTAACTAAATTATATCTAACTTTGCATATTCATTAAAAAGTAAGAGTAGTTGCCCATGAGTTTAGGAAAAAAATGATTGATTATCTAATAATTGATTTGTAGGCACTTGATGGCTTTGAGAGACAGATGAGAGTGTGTGATTCCTTAGGAGGGCACAAAAACATTGCTGCAGATTATATGGATGTACTGTGGTAAGTATTTGTATTAAAATGTTACATGTTGTGAGTACTGACAATACAAACAGTAAAAAAACGCTTTTAATTTCATTGTAGCAATGTTTTCCGTAACACATGGGACCTTCCAAGACTTTCCATCTTCTCGCACTCTCGGAGCACATGGATGAACTAATTTCGAGGATTGACAGTGTTCTCTTCAAAGACAACTCCAAGTCTTTTAGTGAAATGGATTTCATGTTTGAGGTTTTCATTCCAGAGGTTTGTGGAGTAAAGTTTCTTTAAAGCTGGTAATGAGACACAATTAAAGTGAGTGGTTAATTTTCATTTGAAATCAAAATATGTTTGTATTTCCTAGGTCACAATTAAAATCCTGGAATAACAGAGGGCTTCAGTCATTTCTGGGCTCAGATGTCGTAAGAAATGGAGTGAATGGTTAAATGCATTCATTAAACCTAGTATGTCATCATTTATTCTTGTTGAACATAAATGGAATTCTTTCATTGATTGTGGAGGAGTAATCTTGTACTTCTGTGTTCTAGGTCCTCCTGCCTCTCTTCAGTTGTCTCTCACCCACGCCAGAGAGACGACACCAAACCTCACGGGTTACCTACGCTTACTGTGTGAGGTTTGTTCAGACTCAGTCCTCCTCTATTCACAGTAAGTATAAACCAACTGAGTTTTCTTATTTGTAGTACTATTACAGTCATATACACAAGTGTTTTTGGTGTGTTTAGGTCCTCCTGCCTCTCTTTAGCTGTCTTTAGCTTTAAAAAAGGTATAAACATGATTAGTCGCACTCAAGTGAACTGTTTACACATAGGTACATATAAAAATAAAAAATACATAAATAGATGGATAGACAGCAGTAATAATGTAGTAGTATTTTCATGGGCTAATCACACATCAACACTCCTTTACAATGAATCATTTTGAAACTTCACTATGTTGTAGTGAACAGAAAGCTTCATTAGAGATGTGTACACTTTTTGTATATTACTGAACAGATTATATAATTCGAAATTGAAGAAACACGAGGCACATGTACTTAATAAAAGTGCATTTCATTCTATTCATTTTTAAAATACAAAGATCTTCGCTTCAGGGATTAATTATCACCGCATATTTGTGGAGTCCTTTCCCATTTTCTGTTTATGATTCAGTAATTGAAGTGTTACTGTAGTCATGATTAATGATGATGAAAAATAAATACAACCATTATTTACTGTAAAACCTATACCCAATATTGAAAATAACTAATAAAAGATCAACAATGATATAAATAACCATTTAATCATAGAATATACTCTAAATTGTGTTGTGCTTCACACACAATATTCAATGAAAAATGTTAAAGTTTATTTTGTTATAAATGATACACACCTATTTATCATTCTACGGACTTTTAAGTTGAAGTTGTGGGTTCCCTCTATGGTTCTGGGATTGTGTTTTCAATCATTCTCATTAATTATATAAGACACTACAGTTAAATATACAGGCAACTACATATTTTGTTTTCAAGGCACGGTGGCGCAGCAGGTAGTGTCGCAGTCACACAGCTCCATGGGCCTGGAGGTTGTGGGTTCGATTCCTGCTCCGTGTGACTGTCTGTGAGGAGTTGGTGTGTGGTGCTCCGGTTTCCTCCCACAGTCCAAAAACACACGTTGGTAGGTGGATTGGCGACTCAAAAGTGTCCGTAGGTTTGAGTGTGTGAGTGAATGTGTGTGTGTGTGTGTGTGTTGCCCTGTAAAGGACTGGCGCCCCCTCCAGGGTGTATTCCAGCCTTGCGCCCAATGATTCCGGGTAGGCTCTGGACCCACCGCGACCCTGAACTGGATAAGCGTTTATAGATAATGAATGAATGAATGATTATTTTTTCAAACTAAGACTTATTGGCCTTGACTCATTTTCTGTGAGGAACATAAATCAGAAAACATTTTCAATGACCACCCTCTGTATACCCCTCCCCCCACTCTTCACATTTATATTACATACAGGGTCATCAGGTCCACTGGACCCGGGGCTAGTGAAAATGTGGAAATCCTGTGGACCCTTATTTTCCCTTCCTCCTCTCTGGGCCTAGATGTGTGTGTGTGTGTGAGAGAGAAGGAGGAGGAGAGAGTAAAGCACGTGAATGGGCCCTTGGTTTGAGAACCCACAGTGTGCACCCACTGTTCCCACACAAGGTGCCTCAGGACCAGCAGCCAGCCCCAGGACCAGACTGTCAGCAGCTTGCAAATGACAACATATGGATGTGGAAAAATGGCAGAATTGAATGGTCTTCCTGCTCAAGAAATGAACTGATGTGCATGGCTGCTGATGTGATTCGGATGATACCAGGACCTACATGTTTGGCAGTCACTCATGCACAACACATCAAGTCTTCTTTCGACCTTTTTATGCCTTACCCTATCAAGAACATCATCCTGGATTGCTCCAATTTAGAAGGAAGCAGAGTTTTTGGAGAGAGGTGGAAGGTTATGGACGAAACCGATTTGGATGCTTACTTTGGGCTTCTTATGCTTGCTGGTGTTTTCAGGTCCAAAGGGGAGGCCACAGAATCCCTGTGGAATGGAGAAACTGGCAGAGAACTTTTCTGGACAACGATATCTCTGAAAAATGTCTAAATAATTTCCAGGACCATTCGTTTTGAAGACCGTGATGATAGACCAGTTTATTCATTTCTAATGAAATTCAAATAAACAATACACTGTAGTTTTGGAAAAACTTGCTTCACTTGTACATTTGTTGATTATTTTCCAGTTATGCCTGTTTCGTGATGCATTTCCTTATTGTGTTACATTTTAATAAAAAAATTGAAAACGAGTGGCATTTCTATTCATAAATATAATTTAACAAATGCAAAGGGAACAAATCTAACATATGTATTGTTTATATTACTTACAGTTGGGATAAAGTAAACATTTGCTGAGTATTTTAACAAAAAAGGTTGGATTATTCATTCATTAATTCATTATCTGTAACCCTTATCCAATTCAGGGTCGCGGTGGGTCCAGAGCCTACCCGGAATCTTTGGGCACAAGGCGGGAATACATCCTGGAGGGGGCGCCAGTCCTTCACAGGTCAACACAGACACACACACAGTCACTCACAAATACGGACACTTTTGAGTCACCAATCCACCTACCAGCTTGTGTTTTTGGACTGTGGGAGGAAACCGGGGGCACCCGGAGGAAACCCACACGGACAGAGGGAGAACACACCACACTCCTCACAGACAGTCACCCGGAGGAAACCCACGCAGACACAGGGAGAACACACCACACTCCTCACAGACAGTCACCCGGAGGAAACCCACGCAGACACAGGGAGAACACACCACACTCCTCACAGACAGTCACCCGGAGCGGGAATCGAACCCACAACCTCCAGGCCCCGAGCTGTGAGACTGCGATACTACCTGCTGCTCCACCACACCGCCCACTGTTCTTTCGTATAATGACAATTCCTCTAGATGGCACAGTTTAATGTTAAGAAAAACCCGTTACTTAATTCTGATTTGTTAGCTGAAGTCACATGACAAGGTTAGAGGCAAATACAGCCATCTTTGATATCATTCATGTGTTCATGACGAAAGTGCACTATTCTCATCTCTGTCCATCCTCACGTTTTGTACCTTAGACATCATCGTTTGTGAGTAAAAATTGTGTGTATTATATTTTAGTACACTGATGAGCAGAACATTTCATCAGTTGATGATAGTAAGGTCAGATGATGTATTACACCACATACTCTGTGTAGGTTGTATGGAAATACATGTTACTTTATATATCATTTGTGCATGATGTAAGCATATTTATATATGTCTTATGTATTTTCAAGTTCTAAAACTTTGTAATGCTTGTTTGCTTGTATATGTTAGATCATTAATGTGTTTAAAACTGAACAAAACATAGCCATTTACTACAATGTGTGTGTGTGTAAATTATATATTAAATTATACAGTATATATAAATTATATATTATAATGCATATTATATATCTATTACCCAAAGTGAATATTCACAAATTTAAAATATAACACCAGAGTAGTTTCTAACTTCACAGCAACAAGCCTAATTCAAAGTTCATTTACAAACTAGTTATTATTCTACACTCTATTTTCTAAACGCTACTCCTCCCAGTTTGAGCTAGAACCACATAAACTTAGAACCAATACCCACTCAGATTGCTTGTGCTTTTTGTCTTTTTATATAAATCTGGATATTGATTAAAGCAAAACTCCACTTCTAATGGCTGTAGTGTTAATTATGTAAATTATACTGTTTATTAGCCTTGTTCTCAGACCGAGTGGATGATGTTGAGGGCGACTCAGAAGCAGGAGTGACTCTCCTGATGAAGAGGTGAGGAGCTCTTCCGAGGAACCTCCTCATCCCCTTTCTGATGGAGGTAGACTCTGCCGAGGCTTGGACGGCACCTGGATTATGTAAATTATACTGTTTATTAGCCTTGTTCTCAGACCGAGTGGATGATGTTGAGGGCGACTCAGAAGCAGGAGTGACTCTCCTGATGAAGAGGTGAGGAGCTCTTCCGAGGAACCTCCTCATCCCCTTTCTGATGGAGGTAGACTCTGCCGAGGCTTGGACGGCACCTGGTGCAGTCCACATTTTCTGGTGTTGGGTGCTCAGAGTTGGGCTCTGAACTTTGTGTCTCCTCTGAGTCCTCAACATAAGACACTTTTTTAACCTGCCTCTGTTCCTCCACTGTGTCCGTCTCTTTCACAGTGTTCACGCTGGATCCTGGAACACATGGACCATCACGAGGGGCAGTGCTCCGGCCATTTCCCAGCGTCATAATGAGCGTGAACACTGCATCACTTTCTTCACTTACACACTCACTGATTTGTTGATGTTTTTAATCGGCCTTTCACTGCTTAATTTTCCCATTCATCATTTACTTACGCACTTGCTGCAGTCTTTACCTACACCCAGTTTTACTTATCCCAGTCACTGATTTATATAACATGTCCCCGATGTATTTACTTCATTACTTTGTCCTTATTTACCCCCGATTTGTCTTTATTTACAATTACACTGCTTTGTCATTAACACCTTTTTGTTCATGAAAATAAATATATATTCCTTACTGCTTTATTAATCCACACACTGCTTTTAGAACAATTTATTCAATAGCTCTCTGCTTATTCAAAAGGAACACTAGCTGAGGACAGTATTTCACTTTTACGGCTCGGTCCTCCTTCAAATGTAACTGTGCAGTTTCTGCAGTGCTGAGCACAGAGTAGAAGAGACAGGCTCTTTAATCCCTATTACAGCTCAGTGGAACATCACAATGATTTTAATCTGCAATTTTAAAATTAAAACTAGTGTTCCTTAAACTGCACTGTTTTATTTACTCCTTTAATATAAGAATGTGTTGTTGAATGCACTGAAGGGGCCAGCTGTGGAGTGAATAATACTAACGTCAGTATCTGAGATCCTCCTTCGTCCCCCAGTGTCTCATGTGCTTACAGTACAAACTTAAATGTAAAAATGTTTGTCACAAAAATTAACCAAACTCAAGTACGTGCTGCCATTTCTTTTTTATTTTATTTAAACAGCCTTAACTGAGTTGCTCAGACAGAACCATGCATCATAGATCTGGAGCATTCTCAATGTCAAGGCTGTACCAATCTTCTCAATTCATTTCCAACCTGTGTTTTTGAGTGTGGGAGGAAACCGGAGCACCCGGAGGAAACCCACGCAGACACGGGGAGAACACATCAAACTCCGCACAGACAGTGACTGGAGGCAGGCTTTGAACCCACCATCCCAGGACCCTGGAGCTGTGTGGCATCAACACTAACTGCAGTGCCACCGTGTCGCCCAATTGTCTTACCAGTGTCATCTGTCCTCCCTCACGCCCTGCGCCTCCTCTGCCACTGTGGAAGAAATACAACTATTTAGTTATATTTATGAGCTGTAAACAGGAGCACAGAGGTCATTACTACTCGGTGCTCCAAGGCACTTGGTTGAGGCTGGAGCGTGGGCAGCTGGTCCGAGACGTGGAGCAGGAGCTCGACACTCATCCATCAGTATCCAGCTGGACAGGTGGGCAGTGGTTTACTCTGAAAAAGGTAAAGGGATGGTATTAGTTTTAATCTGTTTGGTGTTTGTAAAGCAGAGAACGTGAACATTTCCAGAGTGTGGCTAATGTCCGACAAGTCATTTCTAATCTTGTTGATGCTGTGAAGATGTAAAAAAGCTGTCCTAGTGATAACTGCCCATGTGTTGATCAAATGATAAATCCAGGTCAAATATGACGCCAAGATTTTTTGCTGCTGAACCAGATTTAACTGGGAAGTCAGCGAGATCTAAAATTAAATCTGATCATTTATTTCTTGCCACCTTTGGACCCAAAAGCAGGACCTCTGTTTCGGTGCTGTTTAGGAGGAGGAAGTTACGCAACATCCAGCCTTTCACGTCTTGTCACAGTCCTCTATTTTCTTTAATCTTTGTTTGTCATGGGGCTTGGCTTTAAATATACAATTGCGTGTCGTCTTTTAAGAGCCTTATTTGTAAAGTCCTGTTCTTACCAGTCTTGGCTCTTTCGGCCCGTCTGTCTCCCGTGTTTTCTTTCACGTCCTCTCCCCCTCCTCAGCCACTGTGGAAGAAAATACAATAACTGATTATGATTATGTGTAACTAAAATAAAGCCAGCAGAGTCTTTTTTGTAAAAACCTGTCCTTACTGTCATGGCTCTCTCCACCCGCCTGTGTCTCCAGTCTTTCCTCTTACATCCTGCACCTCCTCAGCCACTGTGGAAGAAATACAACAGTTCATTAGGTGTAAAAACGTGCATATGTATGTAATGTGTATTAATACACAACATTCACAATCACTCTTTAAATCGTCTAAAACAGAACTGACACATTTTTAGATAAAATATTATCCCAAATACAGAACAAATCAATAACTTTGGATTTCACTTTTTAAAAAGCACCTTAAAGGAACTCTACTTAAAAAAGGTGGTACTTCTACATTTAAATTAGATTCAAAATCTCACATACCCTTAGTTTGATCTTGGGGAGCCTGAAGGGACAGCGGAGCCTCCTTGTAGCTGTGGGCTCTACGACTGCCCCTCGATCAAAGGAAGGTGGTGTCTCCTGCAGTGCCATTAACCACTCTGGACATCCCCAAAAAAGCAGAGCATTCTCAGGGATGGTACAGGCAGTCTTCGCTATGGCTTCAGCCAGGATTCTGACAAAGTCCTGGCTGTGGTTCTCTGCATGGCTTCGGAGGTTCTCAAGAGGGCCGCCCATGTGAATCAGATGGCTGTAGACCTCTTGTGGGTCCACAGTCACGTCGCTGTAGATGGGATGGTCCAGCAACTGATTCAGTAACTCCCTGATGAACCCCAAAATGTGCTGCTCTGTGAAAAGCTCCAGGAGCAAGTACACAGGGGGGCTCTTGGGAAAGGCATTGGCCACAGAAAAATATGTTATCTGGATGTAGTCGGCCAAAAGCCCTATCGCCATCTGATGCCTCTCACTCAAAACAGATTCAGCTCCATCCTCTTGTGAGCAAATCATGTATGCTCTGTCTCTGGTGGACACGTTCTCATGCCGAGTTGGAGCCGACTCAGGAGCAGGTGAGACTCTCCTCCTGAAGATGCGAGAAGCTCTTCCGAAGAGCCTCCCAATCTGTTTTTTAATAGAGGTGCACATCCCTCTGAGGCCTGGGCAGCAGCAGGAAGTCTCCACCACACTTTCTGATTCGTGGTCCTCCAATGGTGGGAGAAACTCAAGCTCGTCCTCACATGAGCCAGAGCTGGTCTCTGAGCTCGGAGGCGTCACTGAGTCCTCAGAAGCTCCACAGAACACCACCACCTCTTCTGCTAGCTGGACCTCATCTTCACTCCCCGTATCATCATCATCATCCACCTCCTCCTCTTCCTCCACAGTGTCCACACTAGATTAACAGAAAATGCAATTGAACAAAATCACAAACAGGGCTCAGATACACACTACCTCTTATCGTCACTGTCCAAAATCCACAAGTCTCTGAAGTGGACACTTTCCAGCAAGACACAACTTTCCTATTCACTTCTAACTTAAATTATTTCTTCTTTTAAGAGCATCCAATGTCATTGCAAACAAGACACTTAGATATCGTCCAAAGTCAGTACAACACCTGAAAAACCTTACATTAAAGATTTCTTACCTTTCAGTCTCCTCATGCACAGCAAAACTGAGCTCAATATCACAGCTGGATATCGTCTCAGTTGCTGGTGCTGGGAGCACTGTAATACATTCACTGTAGAGAGATAGAAACAGAGTCACAATTTATATATATTAGACAACTTAAGGTAAAGGAACTTTATTCAGATAGCTTGAAGTGTTTCTAGTTGTCTGTTCGCTATAAAATCCTTACACAATGTAAAGGGCCTCGTGTTTAAATTTTGGAGAAAATGTATAAAACTGATAATGGATGGTTTTAGACAGCAGTGATTTATTTATTCTTTTAAGCGCATCCAACGTCATTGCAAACAGGAGACTTAGATATCGCCCAAAGTCAGTACAACACCTGAAAAACATTTAATTACAGAATTCTTACCTTTTAGTCTCCTCATCCACAGCAAAACTGAGCTCAATATCGCAGTTGGATATCGTCTCAGTTGCTGGTGCTGGGAGCACTGTAATAAATGTACTGTAGAGAGATAAAAACAGAGTCACAATTTAAAACAATAAAATAGCATTAAACCTCAACTCTACCTCGGTGTCACAACGCAGCTGTTCAGTTCAGAAAGTAGTGCCAGTTAAAGAAAAGCTAAAGAAGAAGTGACAGAATGGGAGACGAAGAGAAGCTGAAATCACTCCTGCACTCGAACATGTTCTACTCGGATTTAAATAATAACGAACCGCGCCCTTTAATAAGTTCGGGAGCATGGTCTATGACGTCACAATGACATCACAATGTAAGCTCTTTAGTATTCTGAGACCATATGTATATACACAACTTAAGGTAAAGAAACTTCATTCAGATAACGGGTTTGTAGTTGTCTGTTCTCTATAAAAACCTTACACAATATAAAGGGCCTCTTATGTGTTCAAATTTTGGAGAAAACAATGTATAAAAGTGATAATGGATGGTTTTAGACAGCAGTGATTTATATATTCTTTTAAACGCATCCAACATCATTGCAAACGGGAGACTTAGATATCCTCCAAAGTCAGTATAACACCTGAAAACCTTTTCATTAAAGAATTCTTACCTTTTAGGTTCCTCTTGCACAGCAGAGGTAACCTCAGTATCGCTGTTCGACATTGTCTCTGTTGTTGTGAGAACTGTAATAGATTCACTGTAGAGAGATGGAGTCACAATTTAAAATAATAAAACAGAATTAATCCTCATCTCTACCTCTGTGTCACAACGCAGCTGTTCAGCTCATAAAGTAGTGCCAGTTAAAGAGTAACTAAATAAAATGACAGAATGGGAGACGGAGAGAAGCCGAAAACTCACCTACACTCGAACATGTTTTACTCGGATCTAAATAATAACGAACCGCGCGCCCTTTTATAGGTTCGGGAGCGGGACCCGTGACGTCACAAGGAAAGTTCAGGAATAAAATTGCGGTGTTGTAAAAAACAAAAAAAGACACATTTAACATTTTTTTAAAAAAATATTTCACATTAAGTATTTGTAAAAAAATCAAGTTAAAAAAGCAGCCCGCACAATATATTTCACATATAACTTTTATCACAAACTGTATATTATTTCGCGTGGCGTCGTCATCGCCATTTTGAGGCCTTGCTCATAAACACAAACTAAAAGAAAACTGGGACTTTTTAAAATTATTTCCGTGTTAAAATCAAATAAACAAAAGTGAGGAACCCAGAGGTAATTATACGCCTCACGTTTGTAACGATTTCTGTGACCTGCAAACATCTTCGCATTTTCAGTCAGTGTGAAAAACATTGATTCATTATCTGTAACCCTTATGCAGGTTAGGGAGCGTTGCCCGTGACGTCACAAGGAAAGTTCAGGAATAAAATTGCGGTGTTGTTAAAACAACAAACAAACAACAAAATAAAAACACTTAACATTTTAAAAAATATTTCAAATTAAGTATTTAAAAAATAAATAAAGTTAAAAAAGCAGCCCGCACAATATATTTCACATATAACTTTTATCACAATCAGTATTTCATTTCGCGTGGCGTCGTAATCGTCATTTTGAGGCCTTGCTCATAAACACAAACTAAAAGAAAACTGGGACTTTTTATTTTGTATCATTTCCGTGTTAAAATCAAATAAACAAAAGTGAGGAACCCAGAGGTAATTATACGCCTCATGTTTGTAAGCGATACCCTGCTCCGTTCAGTACGATTACTCACGTAGAGGCTCCGGCTGCGTCCCAAATAGCGGTATACACCACATAGCACTTCAGATAATTAGATCACTACACGCAGACTAGAAGGTACACTACTTCGACGCGGAGACGTGAAGCACATAGCCAAATACACGTTGTTTTTAAATCTGTCTACAGAAAGCATTATTTTATGACTTAAAATGTGCACTACCTAGGGTACTGGGAGATAAGTTAACTTCGATGTCTGTGACCTGCAAACACCACCAGAGCTCTGACATCACTCTCAGAACTTTACACATTTTCAGACACTATTTAAACTTTTAGACTTTAAATTATTTAGACGTAGTACGAATAAATCTGTCCTTGATACTTTGAAAAAAAAAATTCTTTGTAATGCTCTGAAACATAACTTTGGTTCAGTTGGTTTTCTCTAATGATGCATTAAAATATTAATTCTGAATGTTTTACAGCCTTTGGTCACATCTTAAATACTAATCATAAATGTACAGTAAATTCTTCTTTACATTTTCAGTCAAAAGCATTGAAAATGAAATTACTGCTTAATAAGTTCTTTAAATCTTTCCTTCATTCATCCTCTGTCAGCTCTTCATCCTGATCAGGGTCACAGTGGAGTCGATGGCTACCTGGAATCACTGGGCAGAAGGCAGGACACACCCTGGAGGGGGCTCTAGTTCATCAGAGGGTGGAAATCAGTCAATGTTTATAAGTTTTACAGCAGCAGATGGAGATAATAAGTCTTTAAGAGATGTGAACCTGTGACAGGTTCTGATATTAACCCGGTGTTGAACACCCACTCTGGCCATGTACTAGTCACAGAGGGTATCTCTTCTTTCTCTCTCTGCAGACCCAACTGCATCTGGTTTTTTTTTAAAGTCACTCAGTAGTGCACAGAAATCTGTTAGTGACCAATGTAAATGTGCTTTATCAACAACACCCAAAAAGATGTAGCTCAATTAACAAATCTCAAAGTAAAAAGTAAAAAATTAGTAACAAATCTGCTTTACTGACTGCGATTTATCAAGTCACACTGATCACATTACTTGCTTTGTCAGAATCCACAAATCTAAAAGGACCTTAATGTCCAGACAGCATTAAAGGTGTTAACAAACATCTGCTCAGTGCCAAAGACGGTGGAACGGAACATCTTTATCTTGTTCACTGCATTTTGAAAACATCCCACCATAAGATTAGAAACGGATTCATAAAAATGTTTAATCAAAAGTTATTTAATTTTCTCAATCCATTTATGAACTCATAAGGAAATACTCATTTATATTAATTTACAAAACAATAGTTAAAAAAAGCAAATGTAATAAAAATATATACAAATAAAAAACTTATAAAAAAATGTTTATCTTTTTCTAATATTTTAAGTCCATTCAAAGCGTTTGAGATAGGCCTCCCAGCCGGCTCTCCTGTACTCCTGTGCTGCCTTCACTCTGTCCTCACTCTTTAAGATCCCACGGCCCACGATGATGATGTCTGAGCGTCTAGAACAAATGACCTCATCTGGTGTGATGTACTGCTGCCCCAGACCATCACCTGGAGGAGAAACCAACAGGAAAGTCAGCAAATACAACACCACTTCTGCATTAACTGGGGAACGCATTGTGGTGCATCAACCTGAATGTCCAAATGATCAGTAGAGTGGAAGTACAAGGTGAGAGTTTCTGATAAAGTGGCCAGTGAGTGTCAGTAGAAGGGGGGTGTTTCTGATAAAGTGGCCAGTGAGTGTCAGTAGAAGGGGGGTGTTTCTGATAAAGTGGCCAGTGAGTGTCAGTAGAGGGGGGGTGTTTCTGATAAAGTGGCCAGTGAGTGTCAGTAGGGGGGGCTGTTTCTTATAAAGTGGCCAGTGACTGGAAGTACAAGGTCAGGGGTCTAAATGGTGACCAGTGAGTTTCATCCTAAAGATTATTCCAGAGCTACAGCGCCACCTGGGGGTTCATAAACGAGCTGCAAATTCCAGTTCTTGTGCAAACAGGAGCTCAAAGAGATGGATGGTCAGTGAGAGATGGGATGGTCACGTACCTCCGCTCTGTAACTGCACCCCTGGAGTCATGTGGATGTGCTCTGGTTTACAGCTGACCTTGGACTGGCTGATAAACCCGAACACAAATTTAGGGAAATCATCTGCCATCTTCACCTGGGAAAGAAACGGAACAGCATCATCAGGTTCAGGTTCAGAAACGGAATCATCTCAAACCACACAACAGACAAGACTTCACGGCTGAAAACGTCCAAAAAAAAAAAAAATACAATGTCAGTGCATCATTGGTGTCATGTCTTTTTAATGTCTCTGAACTGCTCCACATCTGTCTCACACCTGCACTCACATCTGGATTCTGTGGCTGATGATAATCTGACCCACCTTAAAAGGTACATATTGTACCACTGTATCCACAAGTGAACATAGTTCTGTTCTTGGCAAAACAGGGCTTTTTGTTATAAACCACAATCTTCCAAAAGTTAATACATTTCGGGCGATTCATGAAACCTTCGTAAAAAAACAATAGTAAACTACGTGAATTGTACGAAGAAGTGGACATTCCCAAAGAATTGGTGCCAGATTCATGAACACTACGTAAACAGCAGATATTTTTAGTAGAACGTGTGTGTGTTAGTGAATACCCAACGTTCGCAAATTGGGAGGATGTGCACATTTCTTTGTCGTTAGATTGAGGAGCCGCTGAGAAAAGCCTTACTCTCCACAGAATTTTATTTACTGTCAAATCTGCACTTTTTAGTTTCTTTCTATGTATATTTTTGCTCATTTATGGGGAAAGTAGCAAGACATTTGTCAGATTAAGATTAGTTATAGTACTGTGTAAAATGTTTAGTTTGAGAACATTACGTTTAAGAAGCCATTATCTGAGCAGTAAGAGATTATTTGCTCAAATAAAAATAAAAATAAAACATTATTAGTGATATTCTGTGTTTCAATGTATGGTTTAACCCTCAGCTTCTCTCCGTGTGGCAGTGCAGTTTAATTTGAGGTTATCATTTTGTTAAATAAACTAAAATATTTGCAGACCCCTGCACATTCACTTAAGCTTGTCCCGCAGCTGCACGGAAGGTAAAGGTGTTTTATTCTTGACACAAGCTCCTTCTATGAGTTTTCCCTCATCTGACTCTCTGTGGAGTCTCTCATAGAGGGATAAATGCCTGTGGATTTGCTCCTGATTTCCAAGAGTTCCTTTAAATGTGTTTGTTTTGATGAAGCATGTTATAAAACATCGGTGGTGCACGACCACACAACACTGCGATTGTAACATTTTACCGCGTCAAATATAACATTAGTTTAAAATCCCTGGGATGACGCTTGGATGATTGGAACGTTTAAAACACGCACTTTTAACCCCTCAGTGTCTAAGGAGCCAAACACAGACAGCTCCTGCACATGTTCAGGAACAGCACAGGGTTGTAAAATGTTGCATTGTTGGATCTCGATAGTGAACTGACCAGAGACATCACTCAGATAATAAACTATAAACCTGTGTCATCTCCAAAGACGTTGAAGTTCTGTTAAATCCAGCAGCAGCGCAACACCAGCCAATTACACGGTTTACAGACTTCAAACTCGTTTATATTACAATGATCCACATTAAGTATCTGTCTGACTGCACGAGTAACAAAATAATTCAGCGAATAATAGCCCTTTAGCTACTGGAAGTCGCTCTGAATGAAAGGCCGTGTTCGGAAGAGGACTGTTTTGTGAAATTTCATTTGATTATTAATTAATTTATTGTTTATTTATTTAGTTTGTGCATTTTTATTAACCTTTATTTAAAGTTCAGTCATGTAGCATGATACTTTCAGCATCTTTCTGACAATTACGCACACTGTTTTCAGGAGCAAGTGTAAATTTAGTTTGTTCATACGAACATTTACAAAAAAAAGTGATTCACCGACGAGTTACGTGCAAATTCGCTCTGCTCACGTTTCATGAATGAGGTCCAATGAATCCCTCAGCTCCATAGAGCTCTCTCTTTGGTTAAATACTAAATGTAGAGTCTCACCACAGACTGTGTGTACTCTGTCGTGGCCAGACTGCCCTGAGAGCTCATCTCAGCGATGAGGAGACAGCCGTGGCCGAGGGGCTGACCCACAGCTTGTAACCCCTTCACCACCCCTGGACCTGGCACAGCGTGGGCATTCACCATGTGAGACCAGGACGAGATGTTATACAAACCTCCTGGAAAAAAAAAAAAAATAGACACACACACTTTGTCTCAGCAAATTAAGCTGGAGCCACACACCAAGCAGCAGTTCAGATTAAACGTAACAAGCTCTTCTCTCCACACAAACCTTCGTACTGGTGTTTGACAGTGTTCCCGATGTCTGCAAACTTGTGATCCTCAAAAATGAGGAAATCATGTTTCTGTGCGAGCTTCAGCAGCCTGCTTCCCGTCTCCGGGCTGAAGTCCTCAAGGATGTCCACGTGGGTTTTCAGTACGCAGATGTAAGGGCCGAGAGTGTCGGCCAGCTCCAGCAGCTCTTTGGATTGGGTCACGTCTGCGGACAGGCACAGATTACTCTTCTTCTCCTCCATGAGGCGCAGCAGCTTAGAGGCCATTGGACTGACCCCAGGGAGAGTGGCTCTTTCCCCGTAACTCAGCTCCTTACACACCCTCTTCTCCTTCACCTCTGGGGAGATGCTCCTTTTTTGTTTCGTGGCCCTTCTGCTGTTCCCTTGTGATTTAGTGCAAGTCCGGCTCCCGTTGTTGAATGTCTCCATGCTTCTGCTGATCCCTGGTGTTTTAGTGAAGGTCTGGTTCCCCTCAATAAAAGTCTGTGACTGCAACAGGCAACATTTATTCACATTTTAATAAGAACTTCACAACAGAATCAGTTTATATTTACTATTACTTCTACAAAATAACATTCAATCATAACTTGTTCATTAAGAAATAACTAGTGAATACATAACTCAACTTGAAAAAACTGAAAGTAGACACTGACTACGAGTTTGTATTTAATTAATATTTAATAGACAATGAACAATAATTTTTTTAATTTCTCATTTTGCAATTGATTGTAAATCCTGAAAATGTACTGCACTTAATCAATAACTGATATTTGTTCATGAATTATTGATAACAGACACTGAATAACTGAAATTAAGATATTTAAAATTAGAAAACCCATCATAAACAAACAATATCAGATACTGTGCTAACATTAGCACTGAGTGTGGTAATGAGAACGAAAGAGAAACTGACCTGAGTCGATGCGTCCGGCGACATGCAGTACATCCAGCAGGGTGGAGATGGTAAAGACCGGGTGGAGGGTGATCCTCTTGGCCTTGAGCATGTCTCGTCCTCCCTGCTCTCGAAGCACCACGGCGTCCTTCACCTTTAACCCCTCCTCCTCCAGCAGCCGAGCCGTCTCCAGCACACTGCTGCCACTCGTCACCACGTCCTTAACAATCAGACACACGTCGCTCCTCACCATGAATTTCCATGAATAACAGGAAAATTGGGGACGGTGGAAGTGAAGGAACATCACTGTCCTCCTCCCTTAATCCATGGCTGAGTGGCCCTTGAGCAAGGTACTGAACCCACAACTGTGTCCAAGGCCTGGGAATGGCTGCCCGCCACTCTGGGTGTGTGTTAACAACTTCTAGTGCACTTGTGTGTGTGCGCGCACGCACTCACTACCATAGATGGGTTAAATACGTTTTCTGTATGTTGTACAATGACAAATAATTGCAACTACACAATTGGGGCGGCACAGTGGTGCAGCAGGTAGGTGTCGCAGTCACACAGCTCCAGGGTGCTAGAGGTTGTGGGTTCAATTCCCGCTCCGGGTGACTGTCTGTGAGGAGTGTGGTGTGACCGTATGTGTGAGTGTGTGAGTGAATGTGTGTTGCCCTGTGAAGGACTGGCGCCCCCTCCAGGGTGTATTCCCGCCTTGTGCCCAATGATTCCAGGTAGGCTCTGGACCCACCGCGACCCTGAACTGGATAAGGGTTACAGATAATGAATGAATGAATGATGAACTACCCAATTATTATTAATCTTCGTTTAATTATGCATTATGTCAGGACATCATGTTCTTTTACTTCACTTCCATCTTAAATTGTGAAGCAAATACATTTTGTCACCTGATGCTACTGCAACATTTAAAGTGAAATTGAATGTTTTAAACAAAAAAATCTGTCAAATATGCATCTGAATTCAGCTCCCATCACAGTCCCTGGAGTGTATGATAAAATACTCTGATATCACTGCAGACTGGCAGAGCTGCTTACTAGCCTTGGCTCAATAAAGGATTTTTATAGAAAACTGTGATAAATTTCAATCAATGAAGATAACATTTTTTAAATTACTGTAATCTGTGATAGTCAATATTAAAAATGAAGACACACAACAGTAAAGAAATATATAACAGTTATTTAGCAGTCATCAACCAGTCTATTGATCGGTGCACGTTGGTTGATTGCCCCTCATTTAAATAATAAGCCTTTTCCCACATAAAAATAATTAACTCCTAATATCAGTCCACACTCACTGGTGACTATGTGGAAGTCTGACCCCATGACTTTAGACACAGGAGCAGATAAACTTCCTGTTGTAGGAAACACAGGGTGTTAGTCCTGCATGTGTCAAAAACAGACTCAAAGCATATCTTTGCTTTTTACATAAGCTTTTACCACTGCTGTGCTGCACGCGGCCGGTGTGAAAATCTATGCTGATTAATATAGAGGTGTATAGCAGCGTGGTAAACATGATGTTTTCTGTTTCTCGTTTCCCAACATGTTGCTTTAACCAGGCTGTTTCCATGTCCCAAACACCTCAAAGTGTCGCATTGCCAGATCAGATATGGATCAGATGTCAATACCACATATGAATGTGGAACAAATCTGATTTTAAAATGTCAGATTCAATGTGATTTGTGCTGTTCACACAGCGCCCACCCAGAGAGCAGAGTAGAGTAGAGTTCCTCATTGTCTCACACTGTAGAAGTAGAGTTAAGAGATGAATGATTACCATTGTCCTTGGTATTTCCAGTGCAGGTGAGTACGGGGTGGTGTTGGTTGGTGGTGTATGGGTCGCTCCACACATGTTTGGACTTCTCTGCAGCATCTACAGCATGTTTATTCAGCATTTCGTTCACCTGAGTGGAATAGGGTGAGAGTGTGTGTTAAGACACAGTAAATGATTTCATCATGAAACAATATATATGAATCTCTGGAGCACTTGCACACGAGCTTAACGTCACCCTTGCCCAATGCAAAGTGTCAGCTAGAGGAGTATCCATCGGTTACAGTCAGATTTTCTGTTTTCTTTTTTTGCTATGGGCACCATATTGGGGAAATCTCTAGTTTCAGAGCGCAGTACAAATGTAAACAGATGGGAAAGACAGATACATTTATCTCATACATGTGGAGAGTCTCACAACACTTAGAAGACCATTACTTTTTTTTGTCCGTGAGGTAAAGGATCCCACAGTGTTGCATAAGTAGAAAAAGACAATTATACAATTAGCCACATTATCATTTTCTTTACATAATCTAAAGAAAAACTGGTAGAACTCCAGACTCGAATGCGTTTCTCTGCTCTTCTCTCTGAATCTGAGTGAACTATTCACACACAGATCATATGCAATATCAGTAATTGTCTAATTTCTCTCCTGTGTTGTTTTAGTGTATAAGAGACTACAGACACAAGCCACATATTCCTTTGTCTCAGTCTTTTCCTCGTTTAATCTGATATTACTGGTAATCCTAAAGTTTATTCTATAATATAATAAAGTGTGAGTGATCAGTGACCGAACACTTAAAAGCTCTTAAAGTCTGTTTCGAAGGATTGGCGAAGTACGGCGCTATGATAGACACCAAATTATTATTTATATTTTAACATATCTCAATAAACACTCGTTTATCACAGTAAACTAGAAACAGTCCCCTTAAATCAATAGCTAATACTCCCGCTCCGTTCGTTTACATTCAAACTGAGAAGCGCGGGAACTCCAGTGTCGCGATACAACAGACGCCAAGGGAGACACAATATCACTTAAACACTTATGAAAGAGAGATTTATGAGATTAAGAGGGGGTATTATTTTTAATATTGTTTTTCCCTAGATTAAACACAATAAACGTATTATAATAAAATAGTGAAAATAACTTAAAAATCGTAGTTATCACATACATTTCCAGTTTCCCACTGGAGTCAAGCCAGCCTCCACTTGGAAAAGCTTGATCAAACTAGCCCCCACTTAGTTTTGGTGGAACTGCGTATTCTGAACATTACGGTAAGAGCGTGTAGAGGAACGAATTTCAAAATGAAACACAAGTCACTGACAGGAAATCTATGTAATAAATAAATAATTTTCTAAACAAATAATAAATGAATAAACAACAAATATTTGCTAATTTGTGGAAATAATGAAGATTTCAGGACATGACACTCAAGTCACTCTGATGTGCCATTTCAAAATAAAGGCCCTTTGTGTTGTCCCAGCTCTATAAATTTAATTCCAAATTTAGATCATATTTAAAAGGGAACCATTAGTTTGCACAGAACAATTTCACTTCATAATCATAGTATAACACCTGATTATGTCACTCACTGAATATGAAGTCATTCTGATGTGTCATTTCAAAATAAAGGCCCTTTAAATGGTCCCATTTCCGTAAATTTATTTCCAAATTTATATAATTATTAAACGGAAACTAAGAGTTTTCACAGAACAATTTCACTTCCTAATGATAGTACAACACCTGATTATGTAACTCACTTAATATCAAGTTATTCTGATGTGTCATTTAAAAATAAAGGCCCGTTGTGTTGTCCCATCTATCTAACTTAAATTCCAAATTTAGATCACTATTAAAAGGGAACCATTAGTTTGCACAGAACAATTTCACTTCACATAGACAATACAATACCTGATTATGTCACTAACTTAACATCAAGTCATTCTGATCTGTCATTTCAAAACAACCGCCTCTTGTGTTGCACTTTGTCTTGGCCCATCTTTGTAACTTTAATTCCAAATCTATATAATTATCAAATGGAAACCATTAGTTTGCACAGAACAAACCATTAGTTTGCACAGGTTGGTTACGTTGCCGTGACGTCACCGATAGCGCCGGAAGCGGTTTGAGTGTGCCGGTGTGGAAGCCAAGCACAGTGGAAAAATGGTGTTTCTTAACAAACATTAATTAAGTCATAACTGTCGCATCTTTGGTAAACATTATTGTATTTAATTAAACTTTGACTAAAATCATACTCACAAGTTTTTTGACCTCTATCACCATTACCCTCGCATCAAAAGCAGATTAGCTGGGTGGATGAATGTATGAATAAATGAACCACATCAAATCAAATTAAATTTTTTATTGATATATTTGACAGCGATTATTCCCATGCAGATACTGTTGCTAGAGGCCTTCACAAATACGTATTTATTTTCGGCTTCAAGGCTTTATGAGGCTTCATTGGGGCATCGCACAGATGCTGTATCTCTCACACACACACACAGCACGTTATAGAGACGTTACAGAGAATACACGAAATGAAACCTTCTCAAACATAGCAGTATTAAAAATGAACAGAATGCAACGAAAACAAAAGCAGCCTCTTGACGTTTCCAGGGAGGGGATGAGGATTATTCTTGAAACCTCTCATTATCTGGTTAGTGCGTTGAAATGCGCTTACGATAGGCCTCCCAGCCGGCTCTCCTGTACTCCTCCGCCGTCTTCTTCCTGTCTTCACTCTTTATGATCCCACGGCCCACGATGATGATGTCTGAGCGTCTAGAAAAAATGACATCATCTGGTGTAATGTACTGCTGCCCCAGACCATCACCTGGAGGAGAAACCAACAGGAAAGTCAGCAAATACAACACCACTTCTGCATTAACTGGGGAACGCACTGTGGTGCATCAATCTGAATGTCCAAATGATCAGTAGAGTGGAAGTACAAGGTGAGAGTTTCTGATAAAGTTGCCAGTGAGTGTCAGTAGAAGGGGGGGGGGGGGGGGGGGGGGGGTGTTTCTGATAAAGTGGCCAGTGAGTATCAGTAGGAGGGGGGGCTGTTTCTGATAAAGTGGCCAGTGAGTGGAAGTACAAGGTTAGGGGTCTAAATAGTGACCAGTGAGTTTCATCCTAATGATTATTCCAGAGCTACAGCGCCACCTGGGGGTTAATAAACGATCTGCAAATTCCAGTTCTAGTGCAAACAGGAGCTCAGACAGATGGACATGTACCTCCGCACTGTAGCTGCACCCCCGGAGTCATGTGGATGTGCTCTGGTTTACAGCTGACCTTGGATATGCAGATGAAGCCAAACACAAAGTCTGGGAAATCATCTGCCATCTCCACCTGGGAAAGAAACGGAACAGCATCATCAGGTTCAGGTTCAGAAACGGAATCATCTCAAACCACACAACAGAAACAAACAAGACTACACATCTGAAAATATCCAACACACCCATACACCACAGTTATATTTAAAATAACGTAAATCACTGCTGTCAATTTAGTGAGCAGTTCTTCTCACTGTGGATTTGTGCTGATCACTGAAGGTACCCCACCACTATCAGTGCTGTTCAATACTCTGTCCTGCTGTAAAGCACTATATAAATACATTTCATCATCATCATCATCATCATCATCATTAATACACATTGAGTCTGTATCTGAATTGGTCCAGAACTCTATTAAAATGAAGGATTTATGTTTATCTTATTTTTATATTAAAAAGTCCAGTTTAAATAGAAACCAGAAATAACTGCGGATCCTGTGATGTGAAAACAATAGAAGCCCTAAAAAGCCACCGTTTTGTCTTCTTCACTCTCTTTCAGAATCAAATTTTTATTGTGAAAGCAAGTTAATTTTATTCACTTTATCAATAAATATTATTTATTTAATGATCACAAAAAACACCTTTTCACTTTACTTGTGAAAACTATGTTTGTGATTTTCTGCTGGCTCCACGTATTCCTACTCGTAAACCCCACTCGTGGCCATACCCTACATTTCCACAAGTTTAAAAGACATTCTACTGCCTAAAGTTCACTTATCTGCCAGCGCACGCATACATAGGGTTTCACATGGTGGTGGCCCACACTTTTGCTGCTATAACAGCTTCAACTCTCTGGAACACTCTCCACAAGGTTTAGGGAATTTTTTGACCATTCTTCCAGAAGAATACCTGGGTGTTCACCTTAGCAATAAACTGGACTGCTCAATAAACACAGATGTCTTGTACAAGAAGGGCCAAAGTCGTCTCCACTTGCTGAGGAGGCTGAGGTCCTTTGGGGTGTGCAGGACACTACTAAGGACCTTTTACGACACGGTCGTGGCTTCAGTGATTTACTACGCTGTGGTCTGCTGGGGCTGTGGAAGCTCTGATAGGGACAGGAAGAGGCTAAATAAACTGGTCAGAAGGGCTGGCTCAGTCTTAGACTGTCCTCTGGATTCCATAGAGGAGGTGGGGGAGAGGAGAATGCTAGCAAAACTGACATCAATTGTGGATAACCCCTCTCACCCACTATATGCGACAGTGGGGGCCTTGAGCAGCTCCTTTAGCAGACGACTGTTACACCCACAGTGTAGGAAGGAGAGATACCGAAGGTCATTCATACCTACTGCTGATAGATTATACAACACTCACAATATGTAATATATACTATTATCTTGCATATATCTGTCTTTGCACTACCAGTATTACTACCTCTGCCCTTTTCCCAACAATGCCAATAACCATGTGCAATAACTTCTCATGTGCAACCATCTCTGTATGGATTGTATGGGATATATGTTTAGAGCGTATGTACGTTTTTAAGTCTTTTTCTCCATTGTTTTTATTGCGTTACTGTTTTTTCCCACTTCTTGTCCAATGCTTAAAACCGTGTGCTGCTGTAACAAGTGAATTTCCCTGATGTGGGATCAATAAAGTCAACGTCTAAGTCTAAGAAGATTTGTGAGGTCAGATACTGATGTTGGACGAGATCTGGCTCACAGTCTCTGCTCTAATTCACCTCAAAGGTTTTCTTTCAGGTGGAAGTCAAGGCTCTGTGTAAGTCAGTCAAGTTCTTCCACACCAAACGCGTTCCTCCCTGTCTTTATGGACCTTGCTTTGTGCACTGGTGCACAGCCAAGTAGGAACAGGAGGGGCAGAGTTTGGAACATGAAATTGTCCTAAATCTCTTGGTGTGCTGAAGCATTAAGGGTTCCTTTCACTGGACGTAAGGGGCTGAACCCACCTCCTGAAAAACAACCCCACACCATAATCCCCCCTCACCAAACTTTACACTTGGCACAATGTCCATTAAATTTGGTTCTGCTGGCCACCACCAAACCCAGACTCGTCCATCAGATTGCCAGATGTAGAAGTGTGAATCATGACTCCAGAGAACATGTCTCCACTGCTCTAGAGTTCTGGCATGCTTTACACCACTGCATTGTGCTTGGTGTATCTCTGGCATCTCTGACCCACACCTGTACTAAAATTTGGATCCTGTGGATTCTGATGGTCATCTGATCTACCTTTAAAGGGGACATATTACATCACTTTGAACACAGATAGGCAAAACTGTGGTTTTAAGGGCTTTTGCTAAGAATGTTAATACATTTTAAGAGTCAATGACTCCCTCAGTTCCATAGAGCTCTCTCTTTGGTTAAATACTAAATGTAGAGTCTCACCACAGACTGTGTGTACTCTGTCGTGGCCAGACTGCCCTGAGAGCTCATCTCAGCGATGAGGACACAGCCGTGGCCGAGGGGCTGACCCACAGCTTGTAACCCCTTCACCACACCTGGACCTGGCACAGCGTGGGCATTCACCATGTGAGACCAGGACGAGATCTTATACAAACCTCCTGAAACAAACAGAAACACACACACTTTGTCTCAGTAAATTAAGCTGGAGCCACACACCAAGCAGCAGTTCAGATTAAACGTAACAAGCTCTTCTCTCCACACAAACCTTCGTACTGGTGTTTGACAGTGTTCCCGATGTCTGCAAACTTGCGATCCTCAAAAATGAGAAAATTATGTTTCTGTGCGAGCTTCAGCAGCCTGCTTCCCGTCTCCGGGCTGAAGTCCTCAAGGATGTCCACGTGGGTTTTCAGTACGCAGATGTAAGGGCCGAGAGTGTCGGCCAGCTCCAGCAGCTCTTTTGATTCAATCACGTCTGCGGACAGGCACAGATTACTCTTCTTCTCCTCCATGAGGCTCAGCAGCTTAGAGGCCATTGGACTGACCCCAGGGAGAGCGGCTCGTTCCCTGTAACTCAGCTCTTTACACACCCTCTTCTCCTTCACCTCTGGGGAGATGCTCCTTTTTGGTTTCGAGGCCCTTCTGCTGCTCCCTGGTGATTTAGTGAAGGTCTGGTTCCCCTCAATAAAAGTCTTCACGCTCGTGCGTGTGGCTGCAACAGGCAACATTTATTCACACTTTAATAAGAACTTCACAACAGAATCAGTTTATATTTACTATTACTTCTATAAAATAGCACTAAAATAACACAGAATAATCAGTAGGACTTATTTACAGCAGAACACTTGAAAGGAGTTCATTAATAACTAAATGAGACAATGAATATATTGTAACTGAACTTCAATAACAAAGAAGATACTGACTACGAGTTTATATTTAATGAATAATTAAGACAGAGAACAATAGATTATTTAATTTATCAATTGATTGTACATACTGAAAAATGTACTACTCTTAATCAATAACTGATATTTGTTCATGAATGATTTATAACAGATCCTGAATAACTGATATTAGATATTTAAACATATAAAAACTGATATTAGATTCTGAATAACTGATTGTATTTGATGTATTTTATAAAGTAAACACTGAATTTTTCACAGTGCTGCTGTTTTATCGAGGGTTTATTATTTGCCCCACACCCCAGAGCTTGAGGGTTTTTTGCCCCTTGAGCTGACACACAGCACTGAGTACGGTGACCTCAGGCTCATGTGCAGCTGCTTCAGAACATCCAGTGTTATCTCATGTTTTCTATGGAGAATAACAGCTGGATTCACTAATGATGAGAGCTGCAGGTCCAGGACTGAGAACGGAAGAGAAACTGACCTGGGTCGATGCGTCCGGCGTCCAGCAGTACATCCAGCAGGGTGGAGATGTTAAAGACCGGGTGGAGGGTGATCCCCTCGGCCTCAAGCATGTCTCGTCCTCCCTGCTCTCGGTCCAGCAGCACCACGGCGTCCTTCACCTTTAACCCCTCCTTCTCCAGCAGCCGAGCCGTCTCCAGCACACTGCTGCCACTCGTCACCACGCCGTCAACGATCAGACACACGTCACCTGCTTTGATAACGCCCTCGATCCGCTTTGTCCCTGAGAGGAGAGAGACATCTCAGATCAAATAAACCAGCGTTTCACTCAGAACCTAAGGTATACATTTGTCCTCAATCAAAACTATGTACATGTGGTGTCTCTATGACACTGTTTGAAGAGTTTAATGTAAGTTTAGTGAGAGGGTGGCAGGGCCTTTTTAAACTGAGTACACCCCAAACACAGGGATATGACGCCTTGTGAATCACCAGTGAGAGGCTCCACAGCGTCCAAAGAAACCCACAGATTTCCACATTTCTCCTTTAAACACATTGATCATCAGTGTATTATTTTAGATTAATGTGGTCTAAGTGCATTATGTCCCTTTACCTCACTTCCACCTTAAATGATGAAGCAAATACATTCTGCACCTGATGCTGCTGCAACATTCAAGGTGAAGCTGGAAAATAAGCGTCTGAATTCATTCTCCCATCACAGAGAGTTAGGAGTGTATAATATATATAATGAGTGTGGAACTGTTCAGAAGGAGAATGAAGCCCTGAATTTAACTGAAGTCCAGCAGCTCCTCTGATATCACTGCGGACTGACAGAGCTGTCTACTAGCCTTGGGCCAATATAGGATTTTACCAACAATTGCTGTAATTTCAACCAATGACAAATTATGCTGTGCCATTGTCATTTGACTTTTTATAATCATTATTACTTTAGTGTTGTTGCCTGTTATTTACCAGTGTCTGTGTTCAATCATGTGTGTAATCTGTGGTCGTCAATATTAAAAAGTAAGACATAACAGTAAAGATATATAAGAAATATATAAAAAATAATAAGACCTGAATTTGTTTGACAGATGTATTTGAGTAATACATACAGATGTATTTAAATAATAAGCCTTTTCCCACATGAAAATAATTAACCCCTAATATCAGTCCACACTCACTGGTGACTATGTGGAAGTCTGACCTCATGACTTTAGACACAGGAGCAGATAATCAATAGACCCCAAACAGACCCAAAACATATCTTTGTTTTTCACGTGTGTTTTTACCACTGCTGTGCTGCACGCGGCCGGTGTGAAAATCTACGCTGATTAATACAGAAACGTCCTGGTAAAACGTGTCTGTTGTGTGGATCACCTCCATCGGCTGCAATAAAATACTCACTTGCCTTAAACAGATGAAAGGCCTTGTAACAATCACATGAGGTACTTGATTTATAACACAATATATTATGGGTTATGGCAACATTTCTGGAGATAATCATTATGTGTCTAAATTTACATTATTGCCCCAGTCTACTGCCTACAGAGCACAGATAGTAGCCTGGGAATAAAGCACTGTTCTTTGGTTTATTTGTTAAAGTAAGAAGTGTGATTGGGCCTCACTCTCCAAACATCAGAGTCCATCACCGTCTTCAAACACAGGCTGAGGACTCACCTCTTTGTGCAGTATTTAAATGACCACTAATCCTGCACTTATCAACATATTGAACTGGGTCTCTTTCTCAGGTCTCAGCAATTATTGTGGTGTGGTGTTGCAGTGTGTGTGTGTATTACAGTCTTTAGGGTTCAGTAGTGACTCCTGTATTGAGTGGGGTCTTAGTTCAGTGGAGTTTGAACTCTAATCCTGTTTGTCTCAGAGAGTGTGTATTCTCTGAACACGATGACAGAGCTCTGTAGTAAGAAGTGTTGACTAAGTGCTGAAATGCAATTCTGACAACTGACCACATCGGCCAGGACTGTGCTGTGTGATGATTAGGGGTGTGACCAAACACTCATCTCACGAGACAAGACGAGATACGATAGTGTTCTCGATAATGAGACGAGACAAGACTTAAATAGTTTTAAGAAAACTGAAGAAAAGATGAAAAATATGTTTGGAAAAAGTTTGGGTTTTATTTGTTTTATTAAAAATCGCAAACTCAGCCGACTGGTTTCTGTCCTATGACTGAGTCACCTGAGACTTAACTTTGTAGGAAATATGCAGGAGTTTCTAGCTTTTAACTGAAGCAGTGTGTGACCTAACAGGACCCCTTTCCACAGCTTTTTATAGTCCTTTATATTACAAACCATAACCAGTCATATTAAATCTATGCTTAAAGTGTCCAAGACTGTCCAAATTTTTCTTCAAACACAATACAGAGCTAAGAGACTGGTACTGACAGAAAATGGTCTCAGCTGCAACAAAAATGCCTACGTCTCTTGTTATTGCTGTGGCTCTAGCACTTGACTGTGGAAGTCCAAGGCATTTGAAAGTGTTGTCTGTCCTTTTGCCATTTTCTTTACAGGCACAACTGGCTTAAGAAGAGAGCCATGGAGGTGCTGTAAGTGTTCTTGCATAGTGCTTGTATTAGCTGTGGATGAATACAGCGCCAGAGCCCCAGATAAACGAGTCAAGACAGGGTCATTGTTTATTTTTTGTTTGCCGTGGAGTGAGATCAGATATAATACCGTGTAAATGTTGCAGAGTTCTGAAGCGTCCTGCTGAGCTTGTGAACCGCAGAGTAACGTAACCAACGCAGAGACGTGCCTCTGAACAACGTGCATGGTTTCACGTCAAACACAGCCGCAGAAACACACACAAGCAGAGCATGTTCCTGTTTTATTATCTATTATTTATTTATAAGGAGCACTGTAAATGACCCCATCCAGCTCCACTGGGTGATAACACGGACCAACACGGACAAAGCCATGGTTCACGCTGAAGAACCTAGTCTTCTTTGGTTCCAGTTTGGAACTAACTTTTCTAGTTCGCAAATCAGTTGAGGTCGATGGAAACTTGCCAAACAGTTCCAAATGTATTTCACGAACTAGAACCATTACGGTCTGTCACCGTTTATTTTTTCCACTGGGAGCCCAAAATGCAGCCAGACATATGACTTAAAAACAGCGGGAGCATTTTCTTTGAAAACGTCCTCCAACTCCAGCTGCTACTAGAAAAGTTCCTCTGTAACTGAAAAGATAACTCATTACAAGCTATACCTCTTCTGCTGAGAGCTGCTCCGACTGATGAGCTGTCGCACTTGCTGCCATCGCCTTCTTAAAAATTTCACACAATCAAACAGGTATAAACTTGACGAGAAATATGTTTTAATCTCACCACACCCCTAGTGATGAGGGAAGGCAGGGGCCCTTAGCACCCACCCACAGAGCAGAGTGGAGTTCCTCATCGTCTCACACTGTCCCTGTACTGTAGAAGAATAATAAGGTGATGAATGATTACCATAGTCATTGGCCTCTTTTCTGCGCATGAGCATGGGGTGGTCGTGGTTGGTGCAGATGATGGTGGCCAGTGGCAGAGCTGTGTCCACATCACTACACACACAGTCAAACTTCACTTCAGCTTCTTCAGCATGCTTATACAACAGTCTGGACACCTGAGGGGAAGAGAGGGGAGAGAGAGTGTGTGAAAGAGTGTGTGTGTGTGTAAAGACACCTGGTAGGCACCTCTTTCAGTGAGTGATTTCAGCATGAAACAATATATAAGAAGCTCTGGAGCACTGCACATGAGCCTAAGGTCACACGAAGTGTCACCAAGAGTGGTATCCATAGGTTACATTCATCTTGGTTTCAAGTCCCATCTGAGTGGAGTTTCCATGTTCTCCCCGCGTCTGCGTTGGTTTTCTCCGGGGTCTCCGGTTTCCTCCCACAGAGCAAAAACATGGAGGTTAGATGAATTGGCTTCTCTCTAATAAATGTCCTGGTGTGAGTGAATGAGTGTGTATGTGTGTAAGTGAATGTGTGTGTGTGCCCAGATATGGATTGGCGCTCTGTCCTGGGTGAAACCCTAGTGCCCGATGCAGTCCTCCAGGTGGACGGTCATTCCTGGTCGAGAGTACGCTGAGCACGTTTGCCTGCCTCTTCTCGCCAGTGTGTGTGTGTGTGTGTGTGTATTGAGTGTTGAATGGAATGGCACCTGAGTAGAGTTGATTGTAAAGCGTCCTTGGGTTTATAGAAAGGTGCTATAAAAGTGCCAACAATAAATAAAAAAATAATAAGAATCAATAAATCAGCACTTCAGAATACTAGTCAGCATTAATCTGAGCACAGTAAGTCTTTCCAGAATGTCTGAAAGCATTGTGAGGCACCTGTGACTGCTTCAGTGTTTAAGGTGTAACAAAAACTTACTTGCAGCCGGGATATTCACACAATCACAATTAAGGTGGATTTTGAAACTCAAAGAACTGAACTTAGCACATGGAAGTAACTACATTATTTTTAAGGTGGAATGGAATAGAGAGGAAGTTTTAGACTGCTGGTGAGGTTTAAACGAGTACTAGACAGTATAAAAACATCAGAAAATGTTCACATTTCACTTTCTGCTTCAAAGTTTGGTTCATGACACTGAGGCACTGCGAGGATTTTAAGGTCATGGACAGCAGCTGCGCAGTGCACACCACATTTAAATATATCCCCGCAGCTATGTACCTAGACTATTATTCATTAACAATCTGGAGAAGACCAGTCACAGGTTTACCCCACTGCTGTTCCCACAGCTCAGTCTCGTGGAGTGTTTTTACCTCCTTTCATTTCCTCAAGGATAGTTTCGCTTTATCTTCAGATGATAAACGATCTCTGCCTAACTTGACGTGAGGGAGAGACAAGTGGACCTTTGTTAATTTGCGGGGCCCTATGCAGTAACTCTGAGTGGGATAGAGGATCACACAATGATGAGGAAAAAGACAATTATACCTTATGAACCACATTAGGATTTTCATTACAAGATCTAATGGAAATGCGCTAGCGTTTTCTCTGTTCTTCGTTCTGAATCTGAATGAGTTATTCATACACAGATCATATACAAGATCAGTCCAATAAAGTTGGTTTAATATTCGCATATTCTGATTTGTGTTCTTGAACTGTGCGTGTGAATGGGTCAATAACAAACTACACTACACAGTAACAATGAAGGTGACAAACAGCAGGGAAAAAGCACTTGAAACTTTATTATATGAAAATTGGGAATTATGAGCCACAAAAAATAACAGATTTAACAATAATTAACAATAAAATGTTAAATAAAAAATAAGACTTTGCAATATGTAGCATTCCTCCTTGCGCCCAGTGATTCTGGGTAGGCTCCAGACCCACCGTGACCAAGAAAGTGGATAAGGGTCACGGACAATGAATGAATGAATGAATATACAGCATTGGTAATTAGAGTTGCTGGGCCCAATTAACAGAATTATTTAAAATGAATTGGTGTTCTCCATACTACAAAAAAGTTAATTATTAAGAATAAATAATAATAATAATAATAAATAATAATAGTAATATTAAAAAGCTATTGAAATCTATTCCCAATAACCCACCAACACAGGGCAGGAACAGTTACATTAACTAATATAAGAGGTGTGGTGTAGTGTAGTATTTCATGTGGGTTACCCTTGATCAAATATCACTGTTATCAAGTTCTTTCTGTAGTATGGAGAACTAATTATTTTAAAAATAATTGTTTATTGGGTCCAGCAACTCTAATTATCAGCAATGCAATATATATATATAAACTGTTAAATATCCCCCCAAATCCCCTCTATAGAGCAATTACTATAAACCCGTTATTTTATTATTAGTGGCTCATACGTCCTAATTTTCAAATAATAAGCGCTTTTCCCCCGCTGTTCGTCACCTCCGTTTTTACTGTAGTTTAGTGTAGTTTTTAAACTACTGCAAGTATCAATAATTGTCTAATTTCACTCCTGTGTTGTTTTAGTTTGTAAGAGACTACCCAGCTAGCAAAATTGTATCGGCCCACACTCGGGCCGAATCACGCACGCCGGAACAAAAATACTCGGCCCGATGCCGGCACGCGGAGTCGGCATTGTCTCGGCCGTGATGTACAGCCGTAGAGTGGGCCGATAGTTCTGGCCCGAGTCTGGGAAACTCTCGGCCCAGACTCGGCCGAGTGTTGTGGCTGAGGCACGACCCAAATGACTCAGCCCTAGTCCGGCAAGCCATAACTAAATCGCGATAACCGGACCACGGCCGAGTTTGAGCCAGAAGCACGCCATTAGTGCCAGACTCGGCCCAGATCTGGCTCATTATTGGTTTTAATAGTTTATTTCTATACGCCGCACGCACACACCCCTCCCTTCCCTCAGAAAAGGGTACAATCAGGTTTATGGTGAAATTATTGCTTTATTAAATAACTTACACTCAGAAAAAAAGAAAAAGGTTCATTATTGGTCACTAAAAGGTACAAGTGTTTAAGAGTCCAGTTTTGTTACTTAAAGGTACATTGCATTCTCTTCTCCGGTGGGAGACACGTTTGTAGTATTTCATTATGGAAATGTCATATAACAAAAAACATAATAAAAGTCCTGGAGATGAAACAGGGTGTATGAAATCAACACATTTTAAAATCTACAATTATAATATAATCATGTTCCCTCATTAAATGTACAAATATGTACAACTGAGGGTGCCACCACAATGACAACATCTGAAAACCTTTAAACAATGGAAACATACAGCAATTGCAATGTATACAAATAGTACATAAAATCAATAAATAGAAAATATATTTGTAACTGGCATTGAAATTGGCAGTGTCATGATTTCCTAAATCCAATTAACATTCAAATACTGTTTATTAAAAAAAAAAAAAACAACAATTGGTTTTACACCCTAAGAACTGCCATTTAAATTCAGACTTTTCTTTAAACATATACTATGCTAAGGCCATATAACAATAGTACACATTTGACACTTATTCATGGCACACATCAGTTTGATCAACAGTTTGTAAGCCTCTGCTGTGTTGTCACGCTTTGTCAGTACCTCACTGCCCTCAACAATGATGGAAATATCAGCTGTATCCTCATCTCTGGCACCTGGACAACAGGGATCTTCAGGAGGTGTAGTGTAGTGAAAGAACACTCAAGTGTAGTCACCTCAGTTGTACTCCTTGTTGAATTCCAGCTCTATAGTTAAACATATAGAGATTATGTACATGTTCTGTTCTCTTCAATATATTTTCTATAAAAATATTGAATGAAAAACTAAACTGCTTATGCATGCAGATTCATTAACTACAGAACTTCAAATGTAAAAGAATATCAGGTTATAGTACAAACGGTTACACAAACGATTCTGCTACAACTGATGCTAAAGATCTCATCTAAATAAATTAAATTAACCTCCTATCTGCTTTTTTTCCCTGCCCACCTGCATTATTCACTGCCCACTAGTTTTCTTACTGCAGTCCATCTTTACGTAATTACATAAAGAAAATGAATCAGTTCATGTTCATAGTTAATTTTGAAAAATTTAACTAACTTCACAGCTCCAAAAATAAACTACTTCACATGCTTTTGTTTATTTTTTTTCTCTCAGTAAATAGGCTTCTACCGTTTTCAATATAACTGATGTCTAAAAGGGGGAAAAAATGGCAATCATTAAAAAAAAAAAGTGAGTTAGAAATACTGTAAAATAATTTTGAATGCAATAAATTTGAAGGCAAAATTGAATAATTCTACAACACTATACAGCCTTCAAACTATGACCTCTAGTCTATTCAGTCTCCAATCCCTATGCCCCAATCATGTTGAAATGCAGTAGCAACAGATGTGCTTAAAATAAGCAACAAACCTTTTCATCCAGATTATCAAGAATGGCCTGGACATCTCCTCCAAAGGCTGCCATTCTATTCCTGTACAGTTTAAGGAATTTTGGCACATGTGTTCAGTGCACCATGCAACTGACTCTTCAGGTTGATGGCAGTTATTCTACGAAACTCACTGCATATCTAGAGAGAGAGAGAAGAGTAAACAATAGAGAATACAGATTATCAGTCATTATGTACAGAGCCTGTACATTTGATAATAGTTAAGCAGGGATCCAGACTAAAACCATCCCGTCATCCCAAGGCCAAAAAAATAGCCCTCTTTTGGGATGCTTTCATGACAAGTTTTGTGTGCGATAAAATGTGTTGCCTTTAAATAACATTACTGTGGTTGGACAATGCTGTACGCTTCTTGGTTAATAAGTAAATAAGTAAAAAAAAAAAAGTAAATAAATAAATAATCCAAACAGCTGATGACTTCGCATTATAAGAGTTTTGGAACTGTTTGGGGGAAAAAAAATATCATTTTAGACAAGTAAACTAGATTGGTTCACACTAGGTTTTGCAGTGGGAAACAATCCTACAAAAACTATAAAAAGAAAAATATGCTGAAATGGGCCAGAGTCACAAGTACAGCAAACAAACACTACTCACCTGACTCTCCAAGAACAGTGCTGGCCATCATTCTCGAACCAGACCAACCAGAGGTTCCTGCTCAACAACCTCCTTCCGCCATAAAAAAAAGGTTCGCTCCAACTCGTGTTTGGACCCTTTTTATCCATCTCAGCCCTCATTGCCTTTCTCTCTTCTTCCATCCTCACTCAGCGCTGCAGGGTTTTATCGCAAACATCTTTGTAATCACAAAGCTCACATTTGAAGGTAGAACTTTGGTGACATGTAGATACTTTACTATGACATTTTGAAAGATGACATCTCAAGGAACCAGCTGTTTTAAAGGAACACACACAATTGGAGTGAAAACAGGGCCAGCGTGTACCATGGAATCCGTGGCGTACTCTGTGGTGCTTCAACCGAACATCCGGGTCTTGGCTTGTGAAAGAGCAGATTTTCCACTTCATCTAATGTATCCCTTTTTCCCTTAAAAATTAAAACAATATTAGTGTTAGTATTGTCATTGTACACAAGTATAGTTTGTAAATGCAATTACAGAACCACAAACGATGTAACGTTATTTAATGTGTTTGTAATTTATTTACACACACACATATATATAAATAATATGTACACACACATTTTTAGAAGATTTATTACAGTGCATTAATCACTAGCCCAAAATCACTGCCTAATAAAGGATTAGTGTATGTGGAATTATATATTTAAAACATTACATTACACCAAAATCCAGCACTGAGATTGAGAATGTATTTTAACCTACTTAGCTAGATAGTACCTTAATGTGTTTAAGCAGTTTTATTTTTATTTTATTTCTTATACTGAGGGAAGAGGTTCTGTGTGACACAAAAACCCACACGAATGCTCACATTGTCTTGTAAAATACACCACCAAACCACATAATTACTCAAATTAAAATAACTCCTGTATGAGCGATTGTCATGTCATTTCAATGTTTTCTGTCAGAGGGAAAAAAAGAGCTAGCTAAACCGGTTAGCTATAAAGTTTGTCATTTGAAAAAAAAAAACGGTTCAATATTAGGTATGTAACGTATAGCAGTTTATAAAATAACATACGTAACATTAACGATGTTAACTACATTTGGGCGATACCAAAATACTTATGTATCCGAAAATATAAGGTTAAATTGAAATACTTACGGGATGAAGCTGTTCCCTGAGGCCGGTGAGAGCTGCTCGCGCCGCGGTCCCAGAAAAGAGCGCGAATCTTCATCGTCTCCGTCTTCTGCCACCTTCCGTTTTCTCATTCAGAGTTCATTCATTTTAAAGCTGTCGTCTTCAAAAACTCATTTAACAATGTCCTCCCTTCAGCACGGCACCGTCTCCTTATTAACCCTCTTTATCATAGTCATTTCTGTCGTTCGTGTCCCAGTCATTACATCAATATTCTAAAATATTATAATATTAACAGAGCTTACCTCTAACTGTATGGCATTTAACAAGTTAAAACAATGATTCTATTAATTTAACATTTATTACATCGTTTTCCAGACAGTTACCAGTATTTTTTTTATTTTTAGATGTGGGCCACATACGATCAATACGCAGTATTTAATAAAATGCTCTGATCAGTGTAGTGTGCTAACTGCAATGGTAATCGCCTCGCCAGCCGACAGTGCCAACGTGCAGCCGCAATTGGGGCCAGATGCAGTGTGCCGCATTCACGCCGAGACGGCAGCCAGCCGACAGTGCCGAGCCTGAGCCAGAATCGGCCCAGATCTACCTTGTTAGCTGGGTACAGACACGACACACATTTAATTGTTTGTTTATCCCCTATACAGTGATACAGTGTTTTACTGACCTGTGTGTTTCAGTGTTTTGTGTGTGTGTGTGTGTGTGTGTGTGTGTTACTAACCTCTCTGAGTAAAACTGTGTGAGAGATGATGACTCGGAGGTTGAAGTAAATTGGGGAGAGAAGTCCACTCTTCAGTGTAAACTCCCCGAACTTAACCGCTCCCACCTCGTGGAGCTCCAATATCAACGTCTTAATATCCTCCATCCTCAAATAACTAAAAATAACACACACTCACTCCTCTCTCTCACACTCTGCTCTCGCATTAGTGATGAATCGCACAATACAGAGGCTTCAGCACATGTGGCGAGACAGGAAACATTAGCTACATGAAGCGCGCCTAAAGAGACAGCAAACCGAAGACAGCAAATTTAGCGATCGGAGTCCCACGGCAACCGGAAGTAGATTTTTCACAATAAAAGACTCTGGGATTTTAATACCTTAAAATGTGTAATTATTAAAAAAAAATAACTTCATAAATTGCTCTAAAGCATTTCATAATTTTGTATGAAACAAGCATCACTATGTAAGAATCCCACACAGGATACGTGTGACACGCACTGAGGTGTATTTAATACACATGTATAAAGGATGGACATAGTTTTAATGGAATACTGCTTTCTGAAAACATGTAGCTTTATATCAAGCTAGATTCACTGCACATGACACACCTTAACATTTTATTTGTTCATTTTTATAAACAACCGCCAAGATTCAAAATTTCAAGATTCAAAATCTCTTATATACAACTTTATTTGTTATACATTATATAATGCCTGATTAAATTACATATTTTAAATAATTTCTGTGTTTGTATTTTGGACAATAGCTTGTTGTTCATGACATTACTTTTTAACCACTAGGGGTCAGTGCAAATTTGCTGTTTATTTAAAAAAAAAAGTTTGCTAGTTTTCAAATCCTAATCATCATTTCAGTTATTTTTGCCCCCCGTAATTTTTTGAGCTCTTTTATTGTCGTTCCACTTTCTTTGAAATAATATGTAACTAAAAGTGTTTGAAAAGAAACTATTAGCTACTCAAAGTATTCTTGTTGTTCTGGTAAGTTTATTCATTTATTCATTCATTCATTCATTATCTGTAACCCTTATCCAGTTCAGGGTCGCGGGGGGTCCAGAGCCTACCTGGAATCATTAGGCGCAAGGCGGAAATACACCCTGGAGGGGGCGCCAGTCCTTCACAGGGCAACACCGACACACACACACATTCACTCACACACTCACACCTACAGACACTTTTGAGTCGCCAATCCACCTACCAACCTGTGTTTTTGGACTGTGGGAGGAAACCGGAGCACCCGGAGGAAACACACGCAGACACAGGGAGAACACAGAACCTCACAGACAGTCACCCGGAGCAGGAATCGAACCCATAACCTCCAGGCCCTTGGAGCTGTGTAATTAATTAATTAAATTAATTAATTTATTGTTCTAGTCAAAAACATTATATTAGTGATTTTCTTTGTGTTATGATTCCACTGTGATTCACTGTATGTATACTCCATTATTTTTTATAAGTTGTCCAACATGAAATCAAGTTTTCCGAAAGGTCACAGTCAGCTGTGACTGCATATTACCATAAGACTCTCCAGCCTCCTTCTCAGCCACATTCAAAAGTAAGTGACAGAAGTATATATATATATATAAAACTGGTAAGTTGTTTGGCCAAGAATTGTTGTGTTTGTTTTAAGGGCCATACAATGGAAAACCAAATTGTTTCAGTTAAAATAAACCACACAAATGTTATGAACAAATTATGTAATTTCCCAGGTGCTTAAATATACTGTACTTTAAGTGCCTCATGGAAGGCAGCAAATAGAGTCTTTTTGTGTCTCTTTTTTCTTGTACATATGATAGATTATACAGATATGCAAAATATAATAGTTCACCTCTTTAACATTGCCTGTTTCATTGTTTCACCTCTCTCTTAGTATGTTATGGTGTTTGGTGATTCCCATCTGTGAAGTTTTGCTGATGGTACTGTGGAAATGTAAAAGGATGTCTTCAGTTCGGCTTTAGTTGTACTCCAGGTGCATCAGCATCTACCCTCCGTAGGAAAACTGAAGCAGAACGTCTTGAGAGAGAACCAGACTTGGTTTGCCTCCTGGCTCCAGGTAACCACAGTTCTTAGTAAAAGTAGAAATGTTCTGATAAAATTACTCAGAAAGTTCTAAGAAATCATCCAAAAGGACCACTCCAGTAATTTGAATAAAATTAAATGAATACTTTTTGAAAAAGGAAACAAAGTTCAGCTTATATAAATATAGATCCTAACTTATTTTAAAAGTGTTGTAGTGTGATATATTTTACAGTTGTTTACCAGTGCAGGTAACAATCTCACCTGGAGTCAAACCATTGAGGATAAGATTTTTGCCGTCTGCTGCAAAGTGTGCTATCTCGCTGGAATAAGGTAAACAAATGAATATTTATTTTATATTTTAACTCACATCATACATTTCTGTTACTCTTCATCTAAATGTTTATGTCATTTTTCAGGTGTGTGTCATTGACTTTCCAAACCGCCTGACTGTGGATTTAGATTACCAAAACCTTTTGCATCAGGAGTTCAATCGTGTGGCAGTTAAACTGGGTGTAATCTGTACACTGCCAACAATTTCAAGACTTCAAATATCAAGTTGTGGTGCAGAGATGGTGGACATCTACGCTACGATGTAGCTTAATTTAATGCAAAAGGAGAGTCACTCCTGCTTCTGAGTCGCCCTCAACAGTGAGAAAAACTTACTAAAATCAAACGCACAGCCAGTACAAATTAACAATGATCGTTCAGTTGTGCTCATTAATGCAGTCGTTAAAGTATTTAATAATGAAACCATGGAACTGTACTTGAGCCGTTGCTGGAGAATTATAAATGGAATCGCCTCAGCAGAAGATTTAGACTTTACCATCATCAGAATCTCATGAGGCAAGCCAGTGAAATTTGTAAAAAAGCAGTAGAGAGGGGAAAAACAGCAGATTCATGGTTGGCATGTGTTTGTTTCGTGTATTAGTGAAATCTAGAGAACTCAAAGAAATGTGTTCAATTGTTCATGACATGTGTATTATCCTGTCTAGTAAATCTGACTCAAATTTAGTAGACAGAAGCACTGCAAACATAAAAAGAAAAATTTTCACCTTAAACCAAGATTTTGAAAACTTTGAAATTGATGAAAATATAAATGAAGATTACAAGACATTTACTGATTATGTCAACTTACCTTTTATAACATGCTTTGAGAATATTCGTTGTCAGACAAAGGGTAACATGAATGTAGAAGGCAGAGGTAAAAATTTATATTATGACCCAATGCTTTTAGAAAAACTCTGCAAACTTTCTGCCTGTTGTTCCCCTTTGGAGTGACCTCATGTCAGGAAATTTGTCAAGGTTCTCATGTTCCTACCTTAATAAAAAATGCACATTATTTCAAATAAAACTACATCCATTTGTGAAGCCACATTTAAAAATACTAAATCACTATTTCTCAACTATCGAAAGCCACGAATTGAAGAATGCATTGATCACATTCATGTGTTATACCGAGCTAAAGACAGAGAATTCTGTGAGAGAATGAAAGTAAAATTACACAGAAAACAGAAAAAAATAGAATTTGAGCCAGAAGAAAATTGGCAAAAGAATAAAAGATACCTAGACATCCAGAATTGTTGGTTTAATGCCACTGTACAGTGTGGTCTGAGTCTTGATGTTGTCAAAAGTACACTTCAATCTCATTCCAATCAAATAACTCATTCCGTGATAATTTATTCAAAAATAGCACACGTGATGATGTCACGATAAGAGAAGTACCAAGAAAGAAAAGAAAATAATTAATAAAAACAGCAAGTTAGGACTAAACAGACCCCAGTTGTCCGTGCCGCAGTCCCATCTACATTCACTGGCCACCGCAGCCAATTCTCCCTCCTTCTAGTAACTTAGCCCCACCCCTCTCTTAATTGGACTAACCCAACTCTGGCAAAGGGGGGTAACAAAGTTACTTACAGGAAGATATTTATTCCCTACAATTTAACCAATAACAGATATTCCCGGCACATCTTATTCTGGCTTCACTGGTGAGTATTTACCTATGTACATAGTTTTTTTTACTTTTTGGCTTTTTCCCTTTCACAGGTTCCCGGATTCCAACACCCCCCCCCCCTACACTTTACCATGGGCCCTACGGCTAGCACAGAGACAGAAAATTTGTCGCCATTCGCCACAGGAATAAGACCTGAAACACAAGGTAAATAATAATAACAGCATACATTCCTTAATGTATATTCCACAGTCTTGTTGATGGGTCCACTGACCTCATCACAATCACCAATAAAAAAAACACTTGGCTAACTTATGTTCAGCAATACAAAATCCTGGAAAAATATTTACTAAAACTACATTGGAAGAGGTATTAATGGAAATTGAATCAATAATTCCATCACTAACATCTGGCCACCAGAATGACCCACTTGATTTAATGTATCCACTGAGGACTTGGTTACATGATTTAGGCATTAAAACTAATGTCAGCATTAAAAAAAAGATGTATGTAAGGGTTGCTCATGAGTATTTCTGAGTGATTTAAAAATCATTCATCATTCAATCATTTATCTTCCTCAACAGATCCAAAGACAGATTTCTCTGGAGCACTTGTTTCATAATAGATCAAGAGTCACCTAAACAATGTAAACATTGTTCAATCTCTATAACTCCAACACCAGTCACAGAATTGCCAGTTCAAGGACTGAAATCCATAAGTATATAATATAAATTGCGTGCTATTCTTTGTCATTCTGGACAAACTTGTACTAGTGGGCATTACTGGTCAGTTCTTATTTATGACCAGCAGAAAATGTATTCTAATGATGCTATAGTACATCCAGATAACAGCGAGATTATGAAACTTCAGGGGTTATTTATTTTTTTGAAAGATTCAATTCAAGTGGGTAGAGACGGCAATATTTCTGAAAGTCAGATTTCTAAAGACATGTCTGTGCCTAGGGTCAAGAGTCAGAAGTGTGATAGTTCTGGAAAAAGCTTGTGCGATAGCTTCAGTGTATTTTGCACAGCATCCACCCTGGAGTCACCAATGTCAAGCCACTGGTTGATTTATTTTTTAAAAACACCTCAGCCATTACAGCTTGTCACGACCCTCTTATAACAGCTGAGAAAATATATCGGTCAGGCAGATTTCAACAATAAGTCCAGCTGGGTATATTCACCCCTTTAACTATCTCAGGTGGAATTAAACCACACTCTGTTTGTTCTTACGTGGACAACTTTGTAGAACAAATGCTTTCAGGGAATTTCTTATCAAATGATCTGATGTACGTTCATGTTTTGTCATTATATAACTGCAAATGCAATGCAGGTTCAGTTGTATTTAGCAGAAACCACAAAATCCTTATATTACCCACAAACCTGATTACATCTATAGGACGTGATGATTCTCTTAAATCATTTTCCAAAATAAGCAAGTGTAACAAATGTGGAGGAAAAGATTCAGTGTCCATTATTATAGTTATATATATTATAATATATTATATATAGTTCTACTATTGTTCATAAAATGGTGTCCAAATCTAACTGTTCTACTTACTTTAGAGTCACAAAATTTTGTAAATTTACAGAATTTAAAATTGCCGGAGACAAAAAAATGAATGTAATGAACAATGTGATAAAAATCGTCCCTTAGACGCATTCAGATATATTTTTGCAAAACCATGATAATCTTCTCAAAAATATATTTGAAGAGGATTTAGAAATAATAAAAAGTGGAAGTTGGCTAAATGACAGAATTATAGATGCTTACCTTTATCTTTTAGAAGAAAGAGTGAAGGAAAAAAAAGGTGCTGACGTGTCCATCCACATTTGTAATCAACACCTTTGCAGTTTATATTGTGAAGAGACAGAAGTCCTGCCAGAGGCTCCAAAAGTTCAAAGAAATTGGTGGAGATATAACATTATAGTTATTCCAATTAATATAAGCTCTGTACACTGGGTGCTGTTCTCAATTTAACAAAAAACACAAAATCAGACAAAAAAAAGCACTATTATCAAGGTAAAACTCTTAGATTCATTAAAATCATATGAACATGAAATTGTTAAAGTTCTTGCTTTGTCCAGTAGGCGTTACATGGAAGAATTATAGATGTGTTTTCGATATGAATTTTATCACAAGTGCCCTCAGTTTCAAAAACAAATTTGTGGTAGCAACTGTGGTCTATATGTTTGCTTCTTTATAAAATCAGTGTTATTCAATATTCCACTGACTCCATTTTGCAATAACTGAATGAGAGGTTATCTGTTGTATGAACTTCTCCATCAAAACATATTACAGTGAATCTCTAAGCACCTCCAGAATGAAGAGAAATTTTTAGTTTCATGAAATCAAAGAAATCCATGAATGTCCTGATATTTCTTTGCTCTCCTGGTAGATGTTTATGATGTAAACCAATCAAAAATAAGGAAACATGGAAAACATGAACTATTATAAATTACACCACAAAACAGATACAATGATGTATGTCAAATTTCATGACCTGCCAAATGATTTATTACATGATGAACAATAAAATGTTTTCTTTTTGTCCACGTACAGAAAAATAAGTTTGTTTTAGATTTGTTTAAATAAATGTAATAAAATTTGATTTTAATTGTTAAGATGTTTGTATGCAGAATTGTTTGATTTCCAACTTTCTCTCTCTCTCTCTCTCTCATTATAGCCCAGTTTACACCACATTTCATCATGCATGAAATATTTTTTTACAACCATGGTGTGAAAGTGAAATTATATAATTATATGAAAACACAGGGCACACACCCTGGAGGGGGCTACAGTCCTTCACATGTCGACACACACTCACACATTCACTCACACCTATGGGCATTTTTGAATCGCCAATCCATCTCCCAAAGTGTGTTTTTGGACCTTGGGTGGAAACCCGAGCACCCAGAGGAAACCTAAGTGGACACAGGGACAACACACCACACTCCTCACGGACACCCAGGGCCCAAACCCAGAAAAAACAACACTCATTTCACTGTGGGTTTGTGTTGACACAATGTATTGTTTAAGCTGTATTCCATTAAATCTATGTCCATCATACATCTATGTTAATCAAGGTGTGTCACGCCTACAGTGTGAGAGACTCCTGCATGTGCAGTGACGCTTGTTTTAATGTATGAAAGGCATTATTTAGGCAGTATTACAGTAAAACTTTGTCCATCCTTCATTGATGTGAATGTAGTTGGCCGTAATGTGTGTGGTGCCCATAGAATCCTATATATGAATACATGTTTGGCATAAAACTATGAAGATACTTAGAACATTTTATAATATAAAACATTTAAATCCATGTATAATATCCCTTCTGTAGTTTTATCTTTCTGTATACTCCCCCTTGTCCTAAGTGTAAAAAAAATAATCTGCCTTAATTAAGAATAAAAATAATATAATAATGTAAAAAATAGAAACATGCAGAAAAATTCAATTTATGAATTGAATTAGTTTTATTAATCCATTTCCCACATCTGCACGGTTTGCAAACAAGATAGTGTGTGTGTGTGTGTGTGTGTATTAAAATGAATTACATTTTTGTACCAAGTGCACTGATTTAATACATTTTAGTGCATTAGTAAAGATTTTCAGGTTCAAAAAAGATAATGAAAGGGTTTTTTTAATTCATAAGACGACACAAGAATGCTTGTCTTTTATTTTGAAATGGAAATATGGTAGAAATGCCTTGCGCCCAGTGATTCCAGGTAGGCTCTGGACCCACTGCGACCCTGAACTGGATAAGGGTTACAGATAATGAATAAATGAATGAATGAATGAATGTGGTAGAAATGCGAACAAAAAAATATGCTATTACTCAGTACATATTGTTGCTGACTGAATGGAGCTTGAGTGTAAAAAAACAAAAACAAAAGTGTGGATGCCAAGCACAGTAGCGCCACCTACTGAGCTGGAGTGGGGAAGGGAACTGCAGGGATAATCGTCGTGGACAAAAAAACAACCTTGAATTAAACTATACGTCCTTACCAACGTTAGAAACAAAATTACAGCTAATGTATGATACCCATCCATGATCTGTAAGACAGTAAACCCTTTAACGAACAGTCCTTTTGACAATTTGCTGTGATTTTTAAATAAAAATTCCCTTTGCACAGAAGTACAGTAGCAAATATTCAGGAGTCTCTCTGTCACCCTCTTTTCCTCTCACCACACAACTATATTTATACAACAACATATTCACAAAAAAATCGTATATAAAAAAAATCATATTATCTACATATCATATATGTAGATTGTGTAGATATTGTTTCATTTCATAGATGCCATTAGATAGTGACAAAATAAAAGACACTGCAAGTTACTCAGCAGAAAGAAATTAATGTAGGATTATTTATTTATTATTATATACATCTTTTATTTAGGATGATTTTTTTTTTTTTACATCTTTACATTTATTTTTACATTTAATGTCAAACCTCTGTCTTACCTGAATTCTGTGAAACTGGTTTGTGACAACATCAGTTGTAAAAAGCTCTATACAAATCAATTTGATTTGATTTGATTTATTTACTTATTTATTTTTGTATTGGATCACTGGTCATTGCTGGACTGAGAACAGTCCACCGACCAAAAACATCCAGCCGACAGCGTCCTGTGTCACTGATGAAGGACTAGAGGACGAGCGACACACACTGTGCAGCGACAGATGAGCTACTGTCTCTGACTCTACATCTACAAGGTGGACCAATGAGGGAGGAGTGTCTGACACAGGGTTTAAAAGAGTCAGATCCAGTCGTAGCAGAGCTGATCACACCTTTTGCTCAAACCTCCTGTTCCCTGGTAGTTTAGTGAAGGTCTGGTTTCCCTTGATGAAAGTCTTCACGCTCGTGCGTGTGGCTGCAACAGGCAACATTCATTCACACTTTAATCAGAAGAACTTCACAAAGGAATCACTTTATATTTACTATTATTTCTATAAAATAACACTCAGTCATAACTAATACTGAGTAATCAATAGCACTTATTTACAGCAGAACACTTGATAGGGGTTAATTAACTAATGAGAGTGAATATAACTGAATATTTGAAAGTATTTATTGAATAATTAAAAAGACACTGAACAATAGATTTTTTCATTTCTTTCATTACAATTGATTGTAAATCCTGAAAAATATATAGAATTTAATCAATTGCTGATATTTATTTATTCATTCATTCATTATCTGTAACCCTTATCCAATTCAGGGTCGCGGTTGGTCCAGAGCCTACCTGGAATCATTGGGCGCAAGGCGGGAATACACCCTGGAGGGGGCGCTAGTCCTTCACAGGGCCACAGACACACACACATTTACTCACACAAACACTCACACCTACGGACACTTTTGAGTCGCCAATCCACCTACCAAAGTGTGTTTTTGGACTGTGGGAGGAAACCAGAGCACCCGGAGGAAACCCACGCGGACATGGGGAGAACACACCAACACCTCACAGACAGCCACCCAAAGCGGGAACCGAACCCACAACCTCCAGGTCCCTGGAGCTGTGTGACTGCGACACCTACCTGCTGCGCCACCGTGCCGCCCATTTATTTATTAATTATTTGCACGGTGGCGCAGCAGGTAGGTGTCGCAGTCACACAGCTCCAGGGACCTGGAGGTTGTGGGTTCGATTCCTGCTCCGTGTGACCGTCTGTGAGGAGTGTGGAGTGTTTTCCCTGTGTCAGCGTGGGTTTCCTCCGGGTGACTGTCTGTGAGGAGTGTGGTGTGTTCTCCCTGTGTCTGCGTGGGTTTCCTCCGGGTGACTGTCTGTGAGGAGTGTGGTGTGTTCTCCCTGTGTCTGCGTGGGTTTCCTCCGAGTGACTGTCTGTGAGGAGTGTGGTGTGTTTTCCCTGTGTCAGCGTGGGTTTCCTCCGGGTGACTGTCTGTGAGGAGTGTGGTGTGTTCTCTCTGTGTCTGCATGGGTTTCCTCTGGGTGCTCCGGTTTCCGCCCACAGTCCAAAAACACACGTTGGTAGGTGGATTGGCGACTCAAAAGTGTCTGTAGGTGTGAGTGAATGTGTGTGTGTGTGTGTGTGTGTTGCTCTGTGAAGAACTGGCGCCCCCTCCAGGGTGTATTCCCGCCTTGTACCCAATGATTCCAGGTAGGCTCTGGACCCACCACGACCCTGAATTGGATAAGAGTTATAGATAATGAATGAATGAATAACTGATTGTATTTGATGTATTTTTTTAAGTGAACACTGGATCATTCACAGTGCTTTTATCGAGGGTTTATTATTTGCCCCACACCCCAGTGCTTGGGGGTTATATGCCTAAGTATGAGTATGAGGTGACTTAAGTATGGTAATCTTAGAGTCTTATGAAATGTTAGAATCTCAGATCTTAGAACATCCAGTGTTATGTCATGTTTTCTATGGAGAATAACAGAAGTATTCCTGAGCCCATTCTGTTATTTCCTTGACAGTGGCGTTCCTGTTTGAGGTGCAGTGACGTTTAAGGGCCCGGAGATCACGAGCATCCAGTAGAGTTTTACGGCCTTGACCCTTACACACAGCAATCGTTCCAGATTCTCTGAACCTTTTGATGATGTTATGCACGGTTGATGAAGTCTTTGCTATTTTACGCTGGGTAACACCATTCTGGTATCGCTGCACTATCTTTCTGCCCAACAATGGTGGAATTGGTGATCCTCTTACCATCTTGGCTTCAGAGAGACACTGACACTCTGAGAAGCTCTTTTTATACCCAATCATGTTATCAATTGACCTAATTAGTGTTAATTGCTCTTCCAGCTGTTCGTTATATGCTCAATTTCCTTTTTCCAGCCACTTATTGCTACTTGTCCCAACTTTTTTGGGATTTGTTGACACTGTGAAATTTTGAATCAACATATTTTTCCTTTAAAATGTTACATTTACTCAGATTAAACTTTTGATCTGTCATCTATGTTCTATTACGAATAAAATATTGACATTTGCCGTCTCCACATCATTGCATTCAGTTATTATTCACAATTTGTTTAGTGTCCCAACTTTTTTGGAGTCCGGTTTGTGTATGGGATTTTATGCCACTCCTAATTTATTGTGGTCAAGCCGACCTCCACTTAGAAAATCAGTGGGATGTACCACCTACCTTGTCATGACTCTCAGTTCTCAGCTTTTTGTGCTGACAGGCATTTATCGTGATATTAGCATGTTATTACTGAGCCAAAATGTGACCGTTTCATTTCCTGTTCCAGAGTCATGCCATTATACACACATGTATAGCAAGACGTTTTAGTCTAAAATGACACATATCTACAATGTATTTCTTACTAATCAAAACTGAATTGTAGATATCTAAATTTAAATTTTAGAGCTCTGAAAGCTGATTATTGATTAATGATTATTTTCACTAGTAAAAACCTAATTAGAGAGATCTTGAACCCACACGTTTATTAGCCAAATTTTCTTTAGTTTATTAGCAGAAAAAAAACCTAAATTAAACTATACGTCCTTACAAACGTCAGAAACAAAATTACAGCTAATGTATGATACCCATCCCTGATCTGTAAGACAGTAAACCATTTAACGAAGTCTTTTTGACAATTTGCTGGGATTTTGCTGGGAATAAAAATTTTCCTTTGCATAGAAGTACAGTAGCAAATGTTCAGGGGTCTCCCTGCCACATTTCTCCAAAATAAAAGTCACTGCAGCAGTTACTCAGCAGAAAGAAATGAATGGAGGATTGTTTATGTACTTATTTGTTTTTGTATTGGATTACTGGTCACTGCTGCACTGAGAACAGTCCACCGACCAAACCCCCAGCCGACAGTGTCCTGTGTCACTGATTAAGGACTAGAGGACGAGCAACACACACTTGCAGGTGTGTGTCAGTCTACAAGGTGAACCAACGAGGGAGGAGTGTCTCAGAATGGACACAGGGTTTAAAAACGTCAGCTCCACTCGTACCAGAGCGGATCACACCTTCTACTCGCACTTCCTCCTCTTCGCCTCTGGAGAGCTGTTCCCTGGTGGTTTAGTGAAGGTCTGGTTTTCTTCGATGAAAGTCTTCACGCTCCTGCGTGTGGCTGCAACAGGCAACATTTATTCACGCTTTAATAAGAAGAACTTCATAAAGGAATCATTTTATATTTATATACTAATATTTCTATAAAATAACACTCAGTCATAACTAATACTGAGTAATCAATAGCACTTATTTACAGCAGAACACTTGATAGGGGTTAATTAATGAGAAAACGAATATAACTGAATAATTCAAAGTAAATACTGACCACTAGTTTGTATTTAATGAACAATTAAAAAGACACTGAAAAATAGATGTATTCATTTCTTATTTAGCAATTGATTGTAAATCCTGAAAAATGTATAGCACTTAATCAATTACTGATATTTTGTCAGGATCACGGGGCGGACTGTCTGAGGCGGACGCACACGCTAAAACACAGTGAACTCTTTATTTATAGAAACGAAATATAACAAAACAAGTACAGAAACTCAGGCAAAAACAAAACGAGGAACAGACGAGACACCGAAACAAAACGGAATGAGGAAAGAGAACGAGCGACAGACAAGACAGACAAACTGGAGGGAGCAAAACAACGGTGGAAACCACTATGGTGAAACAGCAGAGACAGAAAGACTAGACTGAGCAAACGGCAACAGGAAACGACGGAGACAGACAGACCAGACTGAGCAACATGACACGGCAACAATGGAAGCGAAACAATACAAATGACCGACAGCTAGGAAGTGACACAAGAGGACTTAAATACCAAACACAGACAACGGACACCTGGAACAGATAACGAGGGAGATGGATTACAAACGAGACTGACGAGGACAAGGACGGAGACATGAACAATAACAAACAGAGCCATGTGCTACGTGAGCACATGGCGGGGAAAACAGACAACAGGACAAGGAGGTGACATATTTATTTTGAATCAAGTCCTGAATAACTGATATTAGATATTATAAAAATATAAAACCAACCATTACAAACTAATATTAGATTCTGAATAATTGATTGTATTCGATGTATTTTTTTTTAGTAAACACTGGATCATTCACAGTGCTGATGTTTTATCGAGGGTTTTTTATTTGACTCACACCCCAGTGCTTGAGGGTTATATGCCTGAGTATGAGATGACATAAGTATGGTAATCTTAGGCTCATTTACAGCTAATCTTAGGCTCATTTACAGCTGCTTCAGAACATCCAGTGTAATCTCATGTTTTCTGTGGAGAATAACAGCTGGATTCACTAATGATGAGAGCTGCAGGTCCAGGACTATGAGAACGGAAGAGAAACTGACCTGGGTCGATGCGTTTGGCGTCCAGCAGTACATCCAGCAGGGTGGAGATGGTAAAGACCGGGTGGAGGGTGATCCCCTCAGACTCGAGCATGTCTCGTCCTCCCTGCTCTCGGTCCAGCAGCACCACGGCGTCCTTCACCTTTAACCCCTCCTTCTCCAGCAGCCGAGCCGTCTCCAGCACACTGTTGCCACTCGTCACCACGTCCTCAACGATCAGACACACGTCACCTGCTTTGATAACGCCCTCGATCATCCGCTTCGTCCCTGAGATGAGAGAGACATCTCAGATCAAATAAACCAGCGTTTCACTCAGAACCTAAGGTATACATTTGTCCTCAATCAAAACTATGTACATGTGGTGTCTCTATGACACTGTTTGAAGAGTTTAATGTAAGTTTAGTGAGAGGGCGGCAGGGCCTTTTTAAACTGAGCAGATAAAGTAATTTTCCTGTTCTAGGAAACACAGGATTTATTCTGTGAATACAAATGTGTAAACTAATGCCCATGTAGAACAGAAACACATGTTGAAGCAGAATTTGGTGGGGATACTGCTACATTTCCTCTTTTCTCTGTGTGTGTGTGTGTGTGTGTGTGTGTGTGTGTGTGTGTGTGTGTTGATTACCATAGTCTTTGGCCTCTTTTCTGCGGATGAGCATGGGGTATTTGTGGTCGGCGCAGATGATGGTGGCCAGCGGCAGAGCTGTGTACGGGACGCCACACACACAGTCGAACTTTGCTTTAGCTTCTTCAGTGCGCTTATGCAGCAATCTGGGCACCTGAGAGGGAGAGGGTGAGAGTGTGTGTGAACAAGAGAGCGTGCGTTAAGTCACACTGTATGTGCCTCTTAGAGTCAGTGGTTTCATACAGAGACATAAACTTGAATATTTGGAGAAAGTATGGCAACTTTAAGAGTACTGGTAATTTCAAATTCATTATCCTGACCTCTCTGAGAAGGTCTGGGTAAGAGACGATGATTCGGAGGTCAAAGTAAATTGGAGAGAGGAGTCCACTCTTCAGTTTAAACTCCCCGAACTTCACCGCATCTGCATCGTGGAGCTCCAATATCAACTTCTTAATATCCTCCATTCCTCAAATCAGAGTTGGTCCAGACATTCCTGGGGCCCTAAGCAAGATTCCAGTACAGATAACGTACAATGACATCGACAACTCTTTTGAGACGCTGGCATATATATAAATTACAAATGTAATTTCAGATATCTACATTGTATTCCTTACTAATCAAAACTGAATTGTAGATATCTAAATTTAAATTTTAGAGCTCTGAAACCTTACATATCTCTAATGAATATGTTCACTAGTAAAAACCTAAATAGAGAGATATTGAAACCACACGTTTATTAGCCAGAATTTAATTATGGATATGTGACTTTTACTTGTAAGAATTGTAGATATCTGCAATGCCATTTGTACTAGTGAATATATAATTACAGATATCTCTAATTGGAGTTTTTAGTAGTAAGAATGTAACGGATATGAGAGGGTTAAATTCAAAATGGAGAATTATGACTAGTCAGAGTTACATTATGGTTATGTAGGTCTGTATTCTTACTAGTAAAAATGTCATAATTAATATCTGAAATGGGAGTTGTTACTAGTAAAAATGGAGTTAGGACTCGTACCGCTGGTGTCATTTTAGACTAAAACGGCTTGCCATACCCATGTATTCATGCAGACATAGGGTTTAAGGTGGAATAACAATAACGGAAAAAAGTAGCACTCTATGCTAAGTCCCTCATTATTTAAGGTGGAACCGAATAAAACCTGCAACTGGCAGCTTTGTTTCACCTTAAACAATGAAGCAGTTGCCTGGAAAAAGCACTGCAAAATCTAAGGTGAAATTAAAACGGTTAGTGTGATTGTGTGAATCTCGCGGAATATCGCATTTAAGGTGGAACTGGAACTTCGCATATGGAAGAAACAACCGCGTTTTTAATGTTAAATGGAAGAGTATGTAACATTTAGAGTGTACTTGTGTGTTTGGGGAAGGTTAAACGAGTACTAGACCCTATACGTTCATAAGTACAGTTAGGTTAATGATCCCAGCGGCGCTGCGAGCCTTTTAAGGTCGTGGAGAGCAGCTGCGACTCTAAATATATTCCCGCGGCGATGTTCTCAGACTTTTATTTATCAACTATCCAACCTCGAGAAGAACAGTCACATGTTTACCTTACTTTCCTCTTTTCATATAATCTTTATCTTCATTTTCACTTCATCTTCTGCAATGTGTTGGCCTTACTTTGCAGCTTCGCGCATGCTCAGACTCAAACGTTTTAATGTATCCGTTTTACGTGATAAACCTGCTTTTCTCTAGTGCACTACACAATCATGGTTTACTGTTATTATTTGCTTGAGTGTTCCAAAATTGTACACAGCGAATTAATAATTAAAAAACCCCCACAAAAATCAAATTATTATCACTGTAATTATACTATATTGTCTTTAATAAGGGGATTTGGGCTGTGCATACCTCCTGTTTATATTTCTGTAGGCAGCATTTTCTGATGCACTACATTTAGCTTATCAGAGTATCTTACCTACCTACTGTTTTATCTTCAACTGTACGTATAAATGTACATTAGCTATATATATGTCAGATCATCGCTGCTTAAATTAAGTTAGCTCAGCGTTCGATATTCGCCAGACATTCACCCAAGAGTCACCTGGTTATTTAAAAAAGCGTACACACCAAATAACTATTGCAATTACTACATATTGTGAACTTATTCACACACACTGGCGTTCAATATTTTTACTGATTACAATTTGTGAAAAGAGCATTATCTGATTTACCGACGTTTTCTTCTGGCGGAGAAGCGCTTTAGCGCCGTAACGTCTTTTCAAATTAAAAGTCGTGGGTATAAGGCATTTAAGTATGAGCGAGCGGATTATACATCAGATTCCCTTTGTCTTGCATGTGAAACTTTTAATGAATTTGTGAAAACGGATTATATGTCAGATTACCTATATTTTCTATTTGTTGACTAGGAAAGATGGGTGTCACAATTAAATCACATGACCCACAGCCCCAGTTTTCAGACTGAAGTCAAGCCAGCCTCCACTTGGAAAAGCTTGGTCAAGCCAGCTCCCACTTAGTTTTGGTGGAACATCGTATTCTGAACATTACGGTAATAGCGTGCAGAGGAACAAATTTCAAAATAAAAGCCAAAAGTCAATGACAAGAAATGTATGTAATAAATAAATAATTTATTATATAATTTATATAAATAATCTAAACAAATAATAAATGGATAAACAACAAATATTTGCTATTTTGTGGAAATATTGAAGATTTTAGGGTTACAGAAATGGGACAATTCAAAGGGCCTTTATTTTGAAATGGCTTATCAGAGTGACTTGAGAGTTCAAGTCACTCTGATGTGCCATTTCAAAATAAAGGCCCTTTGACTTGTCCCATTTCTGTAATTTTATTTCCAAATTTATATAATTATTAAAAGGAAACCTTTAGTTTGCACAGAACAATTTCACTTCATAATCATAGTACCACACCTGATTATGTCACTCACTGAATATCAAGTTATTCTGATGTGTCAATTCAAAATAAAGGCCCTTTGAATTGTCCCATTTCTGTAAGTTTAATTACAAATTTAGATCATTATTAAAAGTGAGCCATTAGTTTGCACAGAACAATTTCACTTCATAATCATAGTACCACACCTGATTATGTCACTCACTGAATATGAAGTCGTTCTGATGTGTCATTTCAAAATAAAGGCCCTTTGAATGGTCCCATTTCTGTAAATTTAATTCCAAATTTAGATCATTATTAAAAAAAACCTTTAGTTTGCACAGAACAATTTCACTTCATAATGATAGTACAACTGATTATGTCACTCACTTAACATCAAGCCATTCTGATGTGTCATTTCAAAATAAAGGCCCTTTGTGTTGTGCCATCTCTGTAACGTTAATTCCAAATTTAGAACATTTTTTAAAAGGGAACCATTAATTTGCACAGAACAGTTTTACTTTAATGACAGTACAACACCTGATTTGACCACTAGTTTGACCACGCTTTTCCAAGTGGAGGCTGGCTTGACTCCAATAATTTACTGGGAGTGAATGGAGATCTACTGTCAAATGATCTTATTGTAGCGCTCTGGTTACTTCCCTGTGGCACGCTTTGGAACAAAAATTCTGGGGACCACTTTCTGGATGAGTCAGAAAGCTGTTTAAAAAAATATCAATACATTGTACATATGGTTTAAACAAAACATTTTTACAAGGAAAATACAGCAACCCTCCCTGGCGCTTCATAAATGGTAAAATCCATTCTGGGTTGGACATGGCGGGAAATTGTGTGGGCGGGGTTGAATGTTGGCGGGGTTGGATGTCCAACTCCGCCTTCCTACAGGCTGCAGCGAGACGTACTTGCCCTCCCCATCTTCCTGTCTTCCCGAAGCCGTGCGCGCACACAGTGACTTCAGTTCTGAGTCAATACCAACATATTATTATTAACAGCGCTCCTCATGTTCACTGAACTCAATCACATATGATGCCCACCCCACTCCTAACGTGTCGTGTTTGTGTGTGGTCAGTCAGTCAGCCATATATATATATATATAAAAAAAAACAGCCAGGTTCAGGTGAGAGAAAGGTGAAGATGATGTGACTTCATTGCCCACAGTAGGGTGACCAAATGTCCGAAAAAATAAAAAAACGCTGGCCAGATTTTTAAATTCCGTGTGAAATTACACAGCCAATTTTGAATGATTATTACTTTCTAACTGCTTGGAATAAGTGAAAATAGAAAATAGTTGGTATGTTCACACCCTTTAAATTAGAATTTTTTGAACTAAAAGAAAGTTCACATATGCTTCCAATTGACTCCTGAATGCCAATAATAATAATAAAAATATAGATTTTATTTATTTATTTATTTACATACTTTTTATGACTGTAGAGACTTCTATCGTGGATAGAGTTAGTGGCCAGATGTGGATTTATATGTAAAAGTTTACCAGAAAACCTTTTGAGTGTTCCAAATGTATTTATCTGATATTTATTCAAATCTAAATAAAGGATCACATGTGGTGTTTCAAGGTTTTTTTGGGCATCGACAATGGTTTTTTGGTAAAAATAAATAAATAAATAAAATAATAATAATAATAATAACAACAAACAAACTTTGTTTTATGAATTACTACAAATATACATTGGGCAATATTAGGTTCTAACAAGCAATAATGGACTTACTAGGTGTGTAACTATTTGTCCTTTTTTGAAAAATTGGGGTAATAAATCTCCAAAGTGTCAAAAATTGTGTCAAACAGTGCTCTATTACCTTGAATAAGGCGTTAAATCAAGGTTTGGGTATCGCATGATAATGTGCAATAACACATAATAAAATGTATTCAAAAATAACGAGGCAGATTCCTCATTAGTAATTTTAATATTTACATGAATTACACCAATCCAATGGAAAGAGGGCAGTTCCAGATTTCATATGGAACCTTCACCTTGAATATATCTGGTACAATATGAAAATTTTGAAGTGGAGTAAGTGACAATTACAAATCTGAAACCACCAGCGTTTTACCAGAGCAGAGCTGTAGTTGATGCTGCACTCATTGTTCCTAAACAGTAAGTGATTTAGCTGTAGAATAGCTCATATGACCAGGCTAAAAGAGAGCTGTCTGTATGTTGCAGTGAAATGACCTGTGTAGGCAATGATTTCTGTTTTTTCTGTATTTATATTCAACCACATAACACAGAATATTCCTGCTCCTGTGGGAGGAATAATGATCTAAAAATGTGTTTGTGTGTCCAGCAGTTTCACTCCCATCCTGTCTGCTGATGTTTAAATGAAAATAACACACCTGTTATAGTCTGTTTTCTACAGAATAATGCTATAAATTGGTTTGAATCTATTTATTTGTCTGTTATTAGATTAAAGTAGTCGTTATAGTGGTGGAGTCCACAGGACTAGACTCACTGGCTCCTAGAACCCCCCTGAAGTTTTCTTCACAGTGAAATGGTCACGTGTGTATTACAGTGCCTGTATATGACCTTCCACAGCTACATTATTTATTTATTTTACAAACTGGACTCCAAAAAAGTTGGGACACTAAACAAATTATGAATAAAAACTGAATGCAATGATGTGGAGACGGCAAATGTCAATATTTTATTGGTAATAGAACATAGACGACAGATCAAAAGTTTAATCTGAGTAAATTTAACATTTTAAAGGAAAAATACGTTGATTCAAAATTTCACAGTGTCAACAAATCCCAAAAAAGTTGGGACAAGTAGCAATAAGTGGCTGGAAAAAGGAAACTGAGCATATAACGAACAGCTGGAAGAGCATTAATTAGGTCAATTACAACATGATTGGGGATATAAAGAGCTTCTCAGAGTGTCAGTGTCTCTCTGAAGCCAAGATGGTAAGAGGAACACCAATTCCACCATTGTTGTGCAGAAAGAATGGTGTTACCCAGCGTAAAATAGCAAAGACTTTTAAGTTATCATCATCAACCGTGCGTAACATCATCAAAAGATTCAGAGAATCTGGAAAAATTGCTGTGCGTAAGGGTCAAGGCCGTAAAACTCTACTGGATGCTCGTGATCTCCAGGCCCTTAAACGTCACTGCACCTCAAACAGGAATGCCACTGTCAAGGAAATAACAGAATGGGCTCAGGAATACTTCCAGAAAGCATTGTCAGTGAACACAATCCACCGTGCCGTCCGCCGTCTCCAGCTGAAACTCTACAGTGCAAAGAGGAAGCCATTTCTAAGCAAGCTCCACAAGCTCAGACGTTGGCACTGGGCCAGGGGTCTTTTAAAATGGAGTGTGGCAAAATGGAAGACTGTTCTGTGGTCAGATGAGTCACGATTTGAAGTTCTTTATGGAACACTGGGACGCCATGTCATCTGGACCAGAGAGGACAAGGATAACCCAAGTTGTTATCAACGCTCCGTTCAGAAGCCTGCATCACTGATGGTATGGGGTTGCATGAGTGCTTGTGGCATGGGCAGCGTGCATGTCTGGAAAGGCACCATTAATGTAGAGAACTATGTTCAGGTTCTAGAACAACACATGCTCCCATCTAGACGTCATCACTTTCAGGGAAGACCCTGCATTTTTCAACAAGATAATGCCAGACCACATTCTGCAGCGATCACAACATCATGGCTACGTAGGAGAAGGATCCGGGGACTGAAATGGCAGCCTGCAGTCCAGATCTTTCACCTGTAGAGAACATTTGGAGCATCATAAAGAGGAAGGTGCGACAAAGAAGGCCCAAGACGATTGAACAGTTAGAGGCCTGTATTAGACATGAATGGGAGAGCATTCCTATTTCTAAACTTGAGAAACTGGTCTCCTCTGTCCCCAGACGTCTGAGTGTTGTAAGAAGAAGGGGGTGTTGCCACACAGTGGTAAAAAATGGCCTTGTCCCAACTTTTTTGGGATTTGTTGACGCCATGAAATTTTGAATCAACATATTAAATGATGATTAAATGACCCTTAAAATGATACATTCTCTCAGTTTAAACTTCTGATCTGTGATTTGTGTTCTATTCTGAATAAAATATTAGACGTTGGCGCCTCCACATCATTGCATTCAGTTTTTATTCGCAATTTGTTTAGTGTCCCAACTTTTTTGGAATCTGGATTGTATTTTATTTTTTATTTTTACAGTATTCTTCAAATGATAGTTATATCTGCTGACAACCTGTGATAGGCAGTGAAGATTAAGGAAATAATAATAATAATAGTAGTAATAGTAATAGTTCATTATATTTTTATTGCCATACTCAAAAGCTTATTGTTCTTCACACACCCATAACATTAGAACAGATCAAGTTATTTCTAACAACTCTCAATCACTAAATAGCTCCCCTGTAAGGGTTTAATCTCTTATTGGCAGCTGGCAGCAGGAAGCACCAGTCATTGGCAGCTTCCATTCAATAAGTGGCAGCCGCCAGTCAGTCACTGACAGCAACCACTTGCAGTCTCTTCAGTGTCGGGTCTGGAGTAGCAATGACAGAGTTTCCGGTCTCCCTAAGTTAATTTCGTTGTAATTGTAAGGTAAAAATATTGCCTACTCTTTCTTTAATACCAGCTATAGCAGGTTACAACTGGCCCTGTTCAGTTTAAAAATGTGGGTGGAGAAAAAAACAGTTTGCCATACAAGGAAATGATACTACACCAGAAACACCAGCAGCCATACATGCAAAAAGAAAACTGCACATGACCTGAAAAACACTCTTGTGCACACAGTGAAAGGACTGATTACTACTGAAGAAAAACCGACAGTGATATGATACCTACTCTCTAGATTATAGTAACTGTTCAGAACAACACAATAAAATCGCTCTCAATTACAAACGGTCAAAATGACCAGCAAATATTTCAGCATAATGTACCTAATCAGGCATAACTTGCCCATGATTTTCTTATAAGGCTCTTGCAGTCATTTGTACAGAGAGCAAATTACCACGTCTCAATCTAGAGCCCAGTCCCTCTGTCAGCTTAATGTCATAAATAATTTATAAATAGGCAAGTAATTTATGAAAGTAAAGCAACAACAAGTTCTGTTTTTGTACTTTAAAATGACTGAAAAATAAATTTGTTATAGTTTATTATTAAAACATTATTTTTTAATGTAAGCAGCTTGGTTGACAAAATTATAAATGAACTATATTAAGACAATGAACATTTTATGTTTTACATTTATTAGATTATTATTGTAATTAAGTTATGAATTGTAATCAAAAGAAAACATTGAATTTAAATGTAAGCAATAGTTAATGTTTTTTTTTTTTTTTACCAAAAGTTTGTTTTGTAATGTTTTTTAAAGTCAGTGAGAATGTTCGAAAAAAAAACTGGCCATAACTAGACTGAGACGTGGTAATTTTGCTGAATTATTTGCATGTGCATGTTCAGCCTCAAGGTGGCGCTTAGTTGCGATTCACAACTGAATGCTGACATTGGTTGCTGCTGCATCCAGTACCAGCGATTGTCAGCTACGAATGAGTGCTCCGTCCTGCTGCCAGCTGTCAATTAAAGAGCCGACTGAACCCCATCTCGAATTGAGACGCAGCTTGTGAGAGTAGAGTGTGAGGGTAAAGTGTGTATCTGAGATCGAAGAGACTGTGTGTGTTATTGATCGTTATTGATCGTTAGTTGAGGATGGAGGATATTAGGAAGTTGATATTGGACCTCCACGATGTGGAAGCGGTGAAGTTCGGAGAGTTTACACTGAAGAGTGGACTCCTCTCTCCCATTTACTTCAACCTCCGAGTCATCGTCTCTTACCCAGATCTACTCAAAGAGGTCAGTAACACACACACACACACAACACTATTACACACAGGTCAGTAACACACTCACACACAAAGCCGGATTGGGACAGTTGAACGACGCTGAAGTAGGTTCCTTATTCGCAGCTCCCGATTCCCGTGGCTCCTTATTCACAGTCGCAGGTCCAGATTCAGCGAGCCGCAGTGAACGAAGGGGACTGTTCGATGTGTACATAATGCTGCGCACATTGCTGTTAACGCTTCATGGACAAATGAATAGCACTAAATACAGAAATTAACGAACTGTTTACCCTCACAACACACAAAACAAGCCAAAAAACTTTACTCATTCACTGTTTAGGTTGTTTGTTTGATCCTAAAGGTCTCTGCAGTTTAAAATACTTGGAATAATGTTTATACATTATAAAATAATATATTGTATGGTATATAAAGATTTCAAATTGATGAATTTCTATTTATTTATTTTAAATTGACCAGTAAATAAAAGAGAAAATAGCAGGTATGTTAAATAGATATTTAAATATTAAACGGACGGACTGTATTAAAGGTACTATCTGGTTGGGACACTGCAATTCTCATCCTAAATACAGTTCTAATGCCACACATTAAAAAAACCTGTATTTAGTCAGGCCCAAGCTGATGATGTTTTCTCTGGAAACAAGTCATATTAAGACAATTTTTTACAAGAAATAAGGTAGGAAATTGGTCAAAGTTTAAGTTCTATCTTATACAAACATGCAAAAAAAAAAAAAAAAAAAAGAATGTGAGACTGAGAATCTGGAGGGAATTTGAGGTCTTTAATCATTTTGGGCCAGCACAAATAAACATTCTAAACACAGATCTAGTGCCCCGCTGTTGGGACAAGATGGATTTAGCCTGGCCTGAAATGATTTTATACTTTAATTTTAACTGGAAACTGTTTATTGAGCAATGCTGCACAAAGAATGTGAGGCCAAGATTCTGGAGGGAATTTGAGGTCCTTAATCACTTTGGGCCAGCACAAATACACATCCTAAACACAGATCTAGTTTCCCCCTGTAAGGAAAACATGGATTTACCTGGCCCGAAATTATTTTATACTTTGTTTTTAACTAGAAACATAGTATACTGTGCAATAGTACACATTATTAAATGGATGTGAGGCTGAGATTCATGAGGGAGTTTGAGGTCCTTAATCACTTTGGGCCAGCACAAAACACATCCTAAACACAGATCTAGTCTCCCACTTTAGGGACAAGATAGATTTAGTCTTGTCCGAAATGATTTTACACTTTAATTTGAACTGGAAACATGGCATATTGAGCAATGCTGCATGAAGGAAATCAATGTGAGGCCAAGATTATGGAGGGAATTTGAAGTCCTTAATCATTTTGGGCCAGCACAATCCTTCTCTTTCAAGGACAACATGGATTTTGCCTGGCCCAAAATTATTTTATACTTTAAATTTAATTGGAAATATGCCATATTGAGCAATTGTGCAGATAATTAAATGCATGCAAGACTGAGATTCTGAAGGGAATTTGAGATCCTTAATAACATCGGGCCAGCACAAATACATATTTCAAGTACAGTCATTGTCTTTCATTGTAAAGTCAACCTTGTTTCAGCTTGTCCCAAGTCGAGTTAATACCTTAAAATCACTGGAAACATAGTACATAGAGCAGCAATACACACAGGTAAAATCTTAAAGTCAAGGTGGAGATTGAAAGTATTATTTATGTCCATCCACATAAATTGCAAATAGAAGCCCAATCTCCCACTGTTTGTCAACTTATTTTAGACTTTATGTAATTGATACACAGCCTTATGGTACAGTTCTTTGTACTGTTCGGATTTATTGAGCTCGATCTTAAGTCAGATCCTCCATTTCCTCTAGGTGGCAAGCTCACACTCCCTCCTCCTGTAGCACGCTTTGTAAATGTTACTGTAGCAGACACTCTTCTTTCTGACTGTTCCTGCGAGTCATATTCAGACCTGGAGCATGGGGGGATGTGACACCAACCGTCCCGTATCTGGACACCAAATGCAGTGTTGTGTTTTGGACCCAGAGGTGTTTTATCCTGTATTTTTAAGGTGAGACTGTTAAGACCCGCTCCTCTCCCTCAGCCAGAGGTCCACAACTCCTAAACAAAGAATGCGCTTCTCATTGGTCGTCACTTTTATTAAGCCAATCAGTAGCCAGAGTTAGCTGTCTATCAATTAGTGCTGCAGCCAATGGAGTCACAGTCCCGCCTACAGGGGTTTGTTTTGTGGCTGTGCTGAGAGAATAAGGTCAGTGCTGAAAAATGTATTGAAGAAACTACATTTCATTTTTTCCTCAACACATCTGTAATGACAAAGCTGACTCACTTTTAAAATCAAATTATGTATACATAAAATATATTAGATGATTTTATGAGATTAAATATAATGTTAAATTATTTATATGAACTGTTTATGAAGACAACTTTTGTTTACTTTGTTATAAAAAAAAACAGCAACTCGGATGCAGGCAGTTTCTTTCTTAATGCGAGATATTCAGTGTCAAGCAGATACACTGGGCTGATTTTGATAACTACAGGGGTTGGACAATGAAAGTGAAACACCTGGTTTTAGACCACAATACAGCGTCAGTTGGTCTTGGGAATGACATACACAAGTCCTGCACAGTGGTCAGAGGGATTTGAAGCCATTCTTCTTGCAGGATAGTGGCCAGGTCTCTACGTGATGCTGGTGGAGGAAAACGTTTCCTGACTCGCTCCTCCACAACACCCCAAAGTGGCTCAATAATATTTAGATCTGGTGACTGTGCAGGCCATGGGAGATGTTCAACTTCACTTTCATGTTCATCAAACCAGTCTTTCACCAGTCTCGCTGTGTGTATTGGTGCGTCGTCGTCCTGATACACGGCACCGCCTTCAGGACACAGTGTTTGAACCATTGGATGCACATGGTCTTACTGGTGCAGTGTGTAATTAATGAAGATTGTCCACCAGGCTGCTCCAATTTAGCCATGAAACCTCCCACACTACAATGACAGGTGTTTCACTTTCATTGTCCAGCCCCTGTATAATGTACTTTAAGTGCGCACTGTGTAACAGTACTATCTAGTTAAATATAAGTATTGGATCGGGACTCTGTATCAGCAGATACTCAATATTAAAAGACTCGAATCTGGATCGGGGCAAAAAAACTTGACCAGGACGTCCCTAGTTTACACAGTATAACAAATAGGTAGCAAAAATTATATAGTATTCTATTCTATCTATGTTAGATTTAATTAAAGTTATTTAAAGATAAAGTATTATTAATAATGGTTCTATTTGTACAACTATTTGAATACTCAAAGGGTTATTTTCAGTTCAGAGAAAGTGTTATTGAATTGTTTGAATTTCAGTGTGTCCAGTTCTGTATGCCACGCTACTGCTGACTGCTAATTTTCTTCAATGTATTTGTTTCCACTTTGTTCGCAGGATGTCCATCTACTCTTAGTTCCTCACTGCAGGAGAAAGACTCTCACAAAGCTCCTCAACTCTGGAATAGCCATCCTGTTACTGTTCAGGGCTCAGACACACTTTCAAGCTTTAAATCTAGATTGAGAACTTACCTTTTCACGCAGGATTCCGGTTAGATTCGCTAACCTGAAAGATTCACTCTTTCTCTACTGGTGTTATAGATGGTTTACATACTCTACACTATGCAGTCACTACTTTGTATTAACCCTGTCTTACTACCATATAATTACAGCATTTTAAAATTAGCTTTATGGTAACCACCAACCAGACTGCACCCTCTCTATCTCTGTGGCCCATGTACGATTTTTTTGCTGGGCAATTTTACCCCTGCTTTACCACAAACCTACTAACCACTTTATTTTTCACCCTTGTCTGGTTTTCTTTCTCCTGTCTGTCTCATGCCTTGAGATGTCCTGTTCCTGCTGCTCTCCTGGTGTTTCCCTAATCCAGCACCTGACCCTGTGTATCCTGTGCAAGATCTTGGCCTTGTCTCACCTATAGCATCATGCTTGGCCTTGCAAGGATGCTGTTTTATCCAAAATTAACTCTGCTCCTGCTTTTACCCACCCACATATTCACTTGACCACCTCCTCCTTCCTCATACTCATATCACTAATATTTTACCTTCATATTACTATAACTCACTATCTGTATCCATTCACTTTTCCTTCTGTTCTGTTCTCTGTTGTGCTCTCCGGTGTTGTTCCAAGGAGGATGGGTTCCCCGTATGAGTCTTAGTTTTTTCAAGGTCTCGTCCTTGTGTGCTAAGGAAGTTTTTCTTTGCCATTGATGCCCTTGGTTTGCTCCTAGGAGGCTTGAACCCAGATCTCTTTAAAGCTACTATGTGACAACTGTTTTGAAAAGTGCTATAAAAATAACATTTGATTTATTGATTTAAAATTTACCATATATACTTAAGCACAATTACTACTTATTAACTTACTAATCAGTTATAAATTACCCACTTGCTCTGTTTAGGCAAGTTATGATCCTAGATAGCACAGATGTTTGCTGATTAAGATGCCATGTTGTGCATAGTGCATATAACCCAATTAAAATTAAATAATTAATAAATATAATTAAAATGTGCTCACAGTGTCTACATGGGTATCCTCCAGGTGACAAGATCTGTGTTTAGGATGTGTATTTGTGCTGGCCCAAAGTGATTAACGACCTTAAATTCCCTCCAGAATCTTAGCCTCACATTCATTATCTTTGTGCACCTTTGCTCAATATGCCATGTTTCCAGTTCAAATTAAAGTGTAAAGTCACTTTGGGCCAGGCTAAATCCATCTTATCCCTACAGTGGGAGATTAGATCTGTGTTTAGGATTTGTATTTCTGCTGGTCCAGTGTGATTAAAGACCTCACGTTCCCTCCAGAATCTCAGCCTCGCATTCATGTAATAATGTGCACTATTGCACAATATGCCATGTTTCCAATTAAAATTAAAGTGTAAAAGAATTTCGGGCCAGGCTAAATCCATGTTTTCCTTATAGGGGGAAACTAGATCGGTGTTTAGAATGTGTATTTGTGCTGGCCCAAAGTGATTAAGGACCTCAAATTCCCTCCAGAATCTCAGTTTCCTTTTTTTGTGCATATTTGTATAAGATAAAACTTAAACTTTGACCAATTTCTCACCTTATTTCTTGTAAAAAAAATATGTCTTAATATGACTTGTTTCCAGAGAAAACATCATTAGCTTCAGTTCAGTTTATTATTATTATCTCTCAAAGAGAAACTTGGTCTGCAAGCAGTCACTAACAATCCCATCCATACATACAGTAAAAAGACAAACATTAGCAAACAAGTTCATATACATCAAAAAAAAGTATGCAGTGAAGAGCTTGGGCCTGACATTATTCCAAGTATTTTAAACTGCAGAGACCTTTAGGATCAAACAAACAAACTAAACAGCGAATGAGTAAAGTTTTTGGCTTGTTTTGTGTGTCGTGAGGGTAAACAACTCGTTAATTTCTGTATTTAGTGCTATTCATTAGTCCATGAAGCGTTAAGAGCAATGTGCGCAGCATTATGTACACATCGAACAGTCCCCTTCGTTCACTGCGGCTCGCTGAATCTGGACCTGCGAATAAGCAGAGAACTTCAGTCTGCGAATAAGAGACTGTGAATAAGGAGCCACAGGAATCGGGAGCTGCGAATAAGGAACCTACTTCAGCGTCGTGACAGACGATTCTACCAGGAATCGTGATATTACTCAGACCTCACACACACACAGCTACTGTATCTGCATGAATATGACTAGTGTGTTTTATGTGTATGTTAAAGTAAACAATACACTTTATAATTACCCACTATTTAATTACCAGCTCATTCATCATTTAATTAGACGTTGATATTTACAGGAGGCACGGTGCAACAGGTAGTGTCTCTGTCACAGCTTAGTGATGTGTCGGTCGCGAACGAACCGGTTCAAAGAGCCGGCTCTTGTAAGTGAACGATGAGAGCCGGTTCCCGTCTACGACCGAGCCATTTTTTCTAAGGCTTGTCATTCAACCAATCAGAGAACAAAAAGACACGTGGTTTTCCTGAATGCCAAACTGCCTTCCAAAAAATAGTTGAAGAAAATGTTAAATCAGTTAAATGTTTTGCACTTTGCAGAGTACAGTGGAACCTCTACTTACGAACTTGATCCGTTCCGTGACCCGGTTCGTAAGTGGAAAAGTTCGTTTCTCGAGTCAATTCTCCCCATTTAAAATAATGGAAAAGCAATTAATGCGTTCCAGCCCCCACCCCGAAAGTCACCGTTTTTGCACCGATCTATGTTTACAACACTCTCAAATTAGTAAAAAAAAATACATGTAGCATTACTAAAAATAAAAAAGAAATACAGTGGAAACAATAATAAACGACTGTCTGGAGGAGTAACTGGCTGTATGACGGGAGGTGGGTGGAATAAGGGAGAGCAGGCGGGTGAATGTGGGGAGACGAAGCGAAGATACGGCTTAACTTAGCACGAATGTCGATGTCTGCTATTTACACTAATGCTAAATTGCTAAAGCTACAATGTGCTAATCTTAAAAGCTCACTCAAGTCTGGCTGCGCTGGGAGACTCGCCTATTGGGGTCAGTGGCCATTTCCAACCGCCGGCTCGGCAGAGGCTCGGGTTCGTTTCATGGTTCGTTGGTGCAGGCAAAAAATATTCAAATTCCTGGTTCATATCTTGGAAAGTTCGTTAGTATAGGCGTTCGTTAGTAGAGGTTCCACTGTATTTGTTTATTTTATTAATCAGAAATGGATGATTATTTAATTTAATAAGCTATTTTGTAATACAGACCTTTTGGGTTCCATTGACTATATTTCAGAGTTTACAAGTGATATTTTATTAAGGTGTTTAAACAAAAATCCAGTTATTTATACAATTGAATGTGTGAGTGCAATCAGTGAATTATTACAAGACAGCCATAAAACAATTGGCCATTACAACATATTATTTTTAATATTGAATAATAATATTTTGTCCATATAGTCATGTACAATGTAGGTAATATTGTTCTGTACCAGTGGAAAACAAAAAGTAAAACAAAGAGCCATTTAGGAGCCGAAGGAGCCGGCTCTTTATGAAGAGCCGAGCCAAAAGAGCCGGCTCCCCAAAAAGAGCCGAAATTCCCATCACTATCACAGCTCCAGGGACCGTTTTCTAGTGATGTGTCGGCCGCGAACGAACCGGTTCAAAGAGCCGGCTCTTGTAAGTGAACGATGAGAGCCGGTTCCCGTCTAAGACCGAGCCATTTTTTTCTAAGGCTTGTCATTCAACCAATCAGAGAACAACAAGCAAGCTCCAACCCTCCAACCCTCCGAGCTGAGACACTTGGTTTTCCTGAATCCCAAGCTGCCTTCCAAAAAATAGTTGTTTTATTCACTACCGTTGAATGCTGCTGTTTTGCACTTTGTAGAGTATTTGTTTATTTTATTTCCCAGAAATGGATGATTATTTAATTTAATAAGCTATTTTGTAATACCTACCTCTTGGGTTCCATTGGCTGTATTTCAGAGTTTACAAGTGATTTTTATTAAGGTGTTTAAATAAAAATCCAGTTATTTATACAATTGAATGTGTGAGTGCAATCAGTGAGTTATTACAAGACAGCCATAAAACAATTGGCCATTGCAACACTATTTATTATTTTTAATATTGAACAATAATATTGTGTCCGTATAGTCATGTAAAATGTAGGTAATATTGTTCTGTACCAGTGGAAATAAGTGGTAAAACAAAGAGCCATTTAGGAGCCGAAAGAGCCGGCTCTTTATGAAGAGCCGAGCCAAAAGAGCCGGCTCCCCAAAAAGAGCCGAAATTCCCATCACTACCGTTTTCCTCTTCGTCTATTGAAGCTGCGCTAAACACAATCTGCTTCAAAATAAACACATTATAAAAATAAACACATTAAAAATGATTGAGTGTGTGAGTGGATCATTTTATGTGTTTATTTTTACGTGCTACGTCACTGCAGAAAGCCGCTATTCACCGAGTTTTCGCAAATTATGGAAATGCGCACAAAACCCTGAGTGGAAAAGGACGAAAGTTCGAAAAACAGCTAAATATCACAACTTTCGGACGAGGAGGAAAAGGTAGAATATCGAAATGCGAAACAGCGAAGGAAAAGAGGATTGTGGGTGTTCTGGATTATGTCTCGGGTGGCTGCCCACAGTGCGCCTCAGCGCCGGGTTTAACCGCTGTCCTCAGACTTTTAACAGATTCCTCCGACTCTCCTCTTCACACTTTAGAGCCAGTGTTTCAGACCGGCCCAGCAAAGGTCAGAGGCCATGCAACATTAATTTACTTTTCTGTCCTATACGACAGAAACAGTTCGATATTTCTTCATTGCACATCAAATATCTGGTTGAAACCCAGAAAGCAAGAAACACTCGGGCCGTTTCAGGGCCAATTACACCTCGCCGAGTCTTTGTCTCATCCGCCAGGCATAGGTTTGAATCTAGGCCCGATTCCCGCCCGAATGCACGTCTGATTTTAAGTTGTTAAGCTGTGCACTAAAATTATCCCCAATTAAAGGTGTACTGTTTTGAACACAAATAAAAACGTGTGTATCTGACATGGGGCAGCAATTTCCGGCAGCTGTTATTACGTATTTCCTTAGCAGAATTTATCATTTTACAAGAATCTAACATATTTATATATAAACGGAATAAAAGAGAAAATGCATCACAAACTGCTCGATACAAACACATTCCCGATGTAAACACGGAAATGTCTCTGTTCTTGCATAACATCCATGTCTTAACCTTTAATGCTCAAATAGCTGTGCTCTCTTTTCACAGTTAAAAAGACAATACTTACACATCAGACCAGATCTCACCAGACCATCTCTCCTTCTGACTGGCAGCACACTGTAACAAAAATAAATAAATAAATAATGACACTGTGACTTTATTTTAATCAGCATCTTGAAAATATTAAATGCTAAGTCTTAAATGCATTTAGCTAAATTGTCCTTCCTGATTAGAAAAGCGAGTTAATGACAATATTTACTGCACCAATGACATCAAATGTGAATCTTCAATTTGGGAGACTTTTCAAAAGGGCTCAAAAGCACTCAATTTAAGTTTGGAATAACTAGCAGTTTGTGTAAAATGGCAAAATAATTATCAGCACTACTAACAACAATCTAAGGATCAATAAATAGCAAGTCTACAGATATTCATCAGCACAAGAAATCATACTGTTTCATGCACACTTTATAACAAGTGTGAAGGCATTAAAGCGCATGATTGGAGCTCAGACCCTTTGTGTTGAAGCAAATAGACGCTATGAGTTCATCATTATTGGTTGATTACTGTAAACAGGGAAAGACTGAAACAAAGAAATGTGGCTTGTGTGTGTAGTCTTGTACGTACTAAAACAGCAGAGGAGTGAAACATTATTACAGATACTTGTGTATGATCTGTGTATAAATAAGTCTCTCCCATTCAGACAGAAGGTCAGAGAAGTGGCTAACAGTTTTCCATTGGATCCTATAATGAAAATGCTAATGTGGCTAATAGAGTATAAGTGATATTTTCTCCTTATTGTGAAACACTGTGGGATCATTTACCCCTGTGATGCTTCAGAGTGCTGTGAGACTCTCTCCAGCGCAGGGAGACGGGCTGTGTATGAGAAATGTATCTGTCTTTTCTATCTGTTTACATTAGTGTCCAGACCCCAAAAAAAAATGAAAATCACATGACTGTAACCCATAGATACCCCTCTAGCTGACACATGGCATTGGGCAAGAGTGACCTTAGGTTCATGTGCAGTGCTCCAGATCTTCATATATATTGTTTCATGCTGAAATCACTCACTCTATGAGGCACCTACAGTGTGTCTTAACACTCTTTCTCGTTCACACACACTCTGACTCTCTTCCCCTCAGGTGTCCAGATTGCTGTATAAGCGCGCTGAAGAAGCTGAAGTGAAGTTCGACTGTGTGTGTAGTGATGTGGACACAGCTCTGCCGCTGGCCTCCATCATCTGCGCCAACCACAACCACCCCATGCTCATGCGCAGAAAAGAGGCCAAGGACAATGGTAATCATTTACCTCCTTATTATACTTCTACAGAGACAGTGTGAGACGATGAGGAACTCCACTCTGCTCTCTGGGTGGATGCTATGGGCCCCTGCCTTCCTTCATCACACAGCAAAGTCACAACACAGCATTTATCAGACACTTTTCTCCAGAGCCTCTTACTAAAGTGCTCCATCACCCAGAGAACACACACTCACCAAGACAAACGGGATTAGAGTTCTCCACTGAACTAAGACCCCACTCTGTACAGGTGTCACTGCTGAACCCTAAAGAGTGTAATACTCAAACACACTGCAACACCACACCACAATAATTACTGAGATCTGAGAAAGACCCCATTCAAGATGTTGGTAAGTGCAGAATTAGTGGTCATTTTATTGCAGCCGATGGAGGTGATCCACACAACAGACCACACGTTTTACCAGGACGTTTCTATATTCATCAGTGTAGATTTTCACACCGGCCGCGTGCAGCACAGCAGTGGTAAAAACACACGTGAAAAACAAAGATATGCTTTGGGTCTGTTTTTGACTCATACCTCAGTGACATGCTGTGCTTCCTACAACAGGAAGTTTATCTGCTCCTGTGTCTAAAGTCATGAGGTCACACTTCCACATAGTCACCAGTGAGTGTGGACTGATATTAGGGGTTAATTATTTTCATGTGGGAAAAGGCTTATTATTTAAATGAGGAGAAATCGACCAATGCGCACGGAGGGAAAGAATGAAATAAAATAAAATGAAATAAAATATTGTCAAAAAAAGGCTAGTAGACAGCTCTGTCAGTCCGCAGTGATATCAGAGGAGCTGCTGGACTTCAGTTAAATTCAGAGCTTCATTCTCCTCCTGAACTCGGCAGGAGTCGGCAGGATTCGAACCTGCGCGGGGAAACCCCAATGGACTTCTAGTCCATCACCCTAACCACTCGGCCACGACTACAAGACATTAATGTATTGTAGAGAATGTATTTGCTTCACCATTTAAGGTGGAAGTGAGGTAAAGGGACATAATGCACTTAGACTACATTAATCTAAATTAATACAGTGATGATCATAAAGTTTAAAGGAGAAATATAGGTATCTACCCCCATCAGGGTGTGTTCCTGCCTTGTGCCCAGTGATTCCGGGTAGGCACCTGACCCACCGCGACCCTGAATTGGAAAAGTGGTTACAGATAATGAATGAATGAATGTGGACGTCTGTGGGTCTCTTTGGACGCTGTGGAGCATCTCGCTGGTGATTCGCAAGGCGTCATATCCCTGCGTCAGACGTGTACTCAATTTAAAAAGGCCATGTCGCCCTCATGCTTCACTTACACTAAATTAAACTCTTCAAACAGTGTTATAGTGTAAAACCCCTCTGATGTGAGACACCACATGTACATAGATTTGATTGAGGACAAATGTATACCTTAGGTTCTGAGTGAAACGCTGGTTTATTTGATCTGAGATGTCTCTCTCCTCTCAGGGACAAAGCAGATCGAGGGCGTTATCAAAGCAGGTGACGTGTGTCTGATCATTGATGAAGTGGTGACGAGTGGCAGCAGTGTGCTGGAGACGGCTCGGCTGCTGGAGAAGGAGGGGTTAAAGGTGAAGGACGCCGTGGTGCTGCTGGACGCCGGACGCATCGACCCAGGTCAGTTTCTCTTCCGTTCTCATAGTCCTGGACCTTCAGCTCTCATCATTAGTGAATCCAGCTGTTATTCTCCATAGAAAACATGAGATAACACTGGATGTTCTGAAGCAGCTGCACATGAGCCTGAGGTCACCGTACTCAGTGCTGTGTGTCAGCTCAAGGGGCAAAAAACCCTCAAGCTCTGGGGTGTGGGGCAAATAATAAACCCTCGATAAAACAGCAGCACTGTGAATAATTCAGTGTTTACTTTATAAAATACATCAAATACAATCAGTTATTCAGAATCTAATATCAGTTATTCATTCATTCATTCATTCTTTCATTCATTATCTGTAACCCTTATCCAGTTCAGGGTCGCAGTGGGTCCAGAGCCTACCTGGAATCATTGGGCGCAAGGCGGGAATACACCCTGGAGGGAATCTAATATCCTTCACAGGGAATCTAATATCAGTTATTCAGGATCTGTTCAAGTTCAGTTACAATATATTCACTGTCTCATATTAGTTATTAATTAACCCCTATCAAGTGTTCTGCTGTAAATAAGTGCTATTGATTACTCAGTAGGGCGGCACGATGGTGCAGCAGGTAGTGGCGCAGTCACACAGCTCCAGGGGCCTGGAGGTTGTGGGTTCGATTCCCGCTCTGGGTGACTGTCTGTGAGGAGTGTGGTGTGTTCTCTCTGTGTCTGCGTGGGTTTCCTCCGGGTGACTGTCTGTGAGGAGTGTGGTGTGTTCTCCCTGTGTCTGCGTGGGTTTCCTCCGGGTTACTGTCTGTGAGGAGTGTGGTGTGTTCTCCCTGTGTCTGCGTGGGTTTCCTCCCACAGTCCAAAAACACACGTTGGTGGGTGGATTGGCGACTCAAAAGTGTCCGTAGGTGTGAGTGAATGTGTGTGTCTGTGTTGCCCTGTGAAGGACTGCCCCCCCAGGTTGTATTCCCGCCTTGCGCCCAATGACTCCAGGTAGGCTCTGGACCCACCGCGACCCTGAATTGGATAAGGGTTACAGATAATGAACGAAAGAATGAATGAATGATTACTCAGTATTAGTTATGACTGAGTGTTGTTTTATAGAAATAATAGTAAGTATAAAGTGATTCCTTTATGAAGTTCTTCTTATTAAATGTGAATAAATGTTGCCTGTTGCAGCCACATGCTCGAGCGTGAAGACTTTCATCGAAGAAAACCAGACCTTCACTAAACCACCAGGGAACAGCTCCCCCAGAGGCGAAGAGGAGGAAGTGTGAAGATTTAAAAATAAACAAATAAATTAATATATAAATAAAATGAAACCCCTAACAGAAATAACGTCTGGTTTGATTCAGTCAGTGAATCGCTGTCACATAAAGATTACAACAAATAAAGCATGTGAAATAATGTTGAACACCTTTTGCAGATTTCACACCTTTGAGAACGTACTGCTTTTTTAAAAAAAGGAACAAGGGCAAATACCAGTGCGTTGGGACTCAAGGTGCTCTTTCTTCACTGTTTACATCCTTCTACATCACCACAAACATTTCTGTTCCTTACTGTTGTGGCATTTTAGCTTAGATTCTATTACAAAATAAATCCTTATTTCACCTTTTCCACTCATGACTCTACAGTCACTCGCCCCGTTACATTTAACCCATTCTCACCCAGAAAAACACCACGATAGAATAATATTTCTCTAATTTCCTCATGAGAAGGTAATTTCCAGGCTGTTAATGCTCATACTTTACTCCTGGAGTTCACTTAACAGTTAATGTTACTCAAATCTAATCTAATTTATTAACATGCTTTAACACGCTTCTTAATGGGGTATAGTGCAGATAAAATAAAACCACATTCTTTTGATATTCAAAGATAATAATGAGTCAGTTTCAGGTGAAAGGAAGGTGAAGATGATGTGGCTTCATTGCCCACAGCAGGGTGTTCAGATTGCCCTAAAAACAGTAAGTGATTTAGCTGTAGAATAGCTCATATGACCAGGCTAAAAGAGAGCTGTCTGTATGTTGCAGTGAAATGACCTGTGTAGGCAATGATTTCTGTTTTTTCTGTATTTACATTCAACCACATAACACAGAATATTCCTGCTCCTGTGGGAGGAAAAATTATCTAAAAATGTGTTTGTGTGTGCAGCAGTTTCACTCCCATCCTGTCTGCTGATGTTTAAATGAAAGTAACACACCTGTTATAGTCTGTTTTCTACAGAATCTGTAAATGATCTTCTGAATATTGATAACAGATTAGAATTCCTGTGATTTGAATCAGACTATAGCCCACAGCAGATCAATATTCTACAGAAAAATACTATAAATTGGTTTGAATTTATTTATTTGTCCGTCATTAGATTAAAGTACTCGTTATAGTGGAGTCCAGAGATCACATTTTTCACCGTTTAATAAGCTTCAGTTAATGTTTTGCTACAATAAAATGTTTTCATTGTACTTTGAGAATAAAATACCGATAAATATCACGTACTAATTATACTCAGTTGTTATTAACACGTTTAACTTGAAATAAATGGAGAGTGAGGGCAGTGACTCACTGAAGAGCTGTAGAGTTCGTTACTGTGACGTAGCAACATGCTACTTGTTGAGGAACTACAATTTGGTGGAAGGATTTAATAATTTCATAAATACTTTTGACATAACTTTTACAGTTTAAATATTTCATGATTTATTATTGAACTGTTATATAAAAGCAGTAGAACACTCGAGGTCGTGTGTTATCATGAAATAACCGCACGGCTGAGACGGACTATTTTGTGCCGCATCACAGCCATGCTGTTTATATAACGCTTTTTACAAACGATACAAAGCAGCTTCACGGAAATCCAGTAAAACCAGGGGCGACAGGGGTAAGGAAAAATTCCCTCAGAGATGAAGAAGAAACTTTGAGATGAACCAAGGCTCACGAGGAGGGACCTATCCTCCTCTGGTCAATCTACAAATTATTGACAAAAGGTCCCTGTACCATCACAAAAGTCTGCTTTTCTGATCATGTGTACTGATAATAGTAATAGTAGATAATGAAAGCAGTGATGATGGGGGTAATATGTAATTATTTGAGTGACCATTGTGAGTTTTTCTTTCTTTAACAGAAGGGTATCAACAATTTTGTCCACGTACATGAAGAGATAATGGACACAATTCCTATATTTTATTTACATCTTTGCTCTTTACAGTCAACATTCATTCATTCATTCTCAGACAAACTTGCCCCAGTTAGCAACAAAAGTTAATTTATTTCAGTTAAAGAATTAAAGTGTATATTTACAGGAGGCACGGTGGTATCTATGTCACACAGCTCCAGGGACCATCTTTCCTCTGTCTATTGAAGCTGCTCTAAACACAGTGCACACACCACTATAAAACCATTTATCACTGTCAGAATCTTATAATTGTTTAATAAGTGGATTTGGGCTGTGTATATCTCCTGTTGAGGTGACAGTGTTCTAGGTGTTTCCATGTGAAAATAAAGTTAATAATATGAAGATTTCCAGTTTGTCTGTTACAGTGATGTTTTGTTTCTAAAAGGTGTGATAACAGTATGTGTACGACTTTAGTAACAGGAAATGAGATTCAATTTGGGAATAAAACATTAGTTAATTGCTGCTTACTGTAAAATAATAAAAATGCATTCAGATTGTATGGTTTTGTAATAAAAGTATACACCATTCTAAGTTTGTACTTGATAAAGTCGGGCAGTGTATTTTAATTTTAAATTTTAAATGTGTTAACTATAACGCTAATATTCAGCGCTGGGTGTTCTGAGGTCAGCCCTTAGTTTCTCTGAATAACAGCGTAGCCTTGTGGCCACAGCAGTAAATTACAGCTGACCGTTTGAATTCACCGACAAACTAACGGCTCGACTCAGATCCCTAGTCCTTGTCAGAGAACGACTACATCTCTGTCTTAGGGCTATAATCTTTACTAAAACCAACAGAACTGCAGGTGTGACGGACCTTTTGATTAATACGGAATATAAAAGTGTGTGTGAAGAGTACTGAATAAATGGAGCTTGAGCACTGAAATAGACACGTACATTGTTTTTATTCACTTTTTGATTTTTTATTGAAAAAAGATAAAAATTTTTAAAAATGACAGAATACAATAACAAAAACTTTTTTTTTTTTAATCACATTTCTCATGTCCCGTGACGAAAGGTCAAAACAATCAGTTTCCTGAATAAGTGAGTGTCTTGAGTTCCCGCTCACTGTTCCCTATATAGTGTTCTACACAGTACAGTCTACAGTCTAGTGATCAGTGAATGAGTGAACAAGTGAATGATTTCAGACACACACCAGTAAGGCACGTTTTTAGTTTTATTTGTTGCTGTATTCTTCATTTCTACATTCTTTTTAATCAAACCTGCCATTTGTCAATTTTTTTGTGTTCACACCATCTCCTTCGCCTCTGGGGGCGCTGTTCCCTGGTGGTTTAGTGAAGGTCTGGTTTCCCTCGATGAAAGTCTTCACTCTCGTGTGTGTGTCTGCAACAAGCAACATTTATTCACACTTTAATAAGAACTTCATAAAGGAATCACTTTATATTTACTATTATTTCTATAAAATAACACTCAGTCATAACTAATACTGAGTAATCAATAGCACTTATTTACAGCAGAACACTTGATAGGGGTTAATTAACTAATGACAGTGAATATAACTGAATAATTGAAAGTAAATACTGACCACTAGTTTGTATTTAATAAATAAAAGACAACATACTTAATTTAGCAATTGATTGTAAATCCTGAGAAGTGTACGGTACTTAATCAATAACTGATATTTGTTCATGAATCTTTTAAAACAGATCCTGAATAACTGATATTAGATATTTAAACATATAAAAACTGATATTAGATTCTGAATAACTGATTGTATTTGATGTATTTTATAAAGTAAACACTGAATTATTCACAGTGCTGCTGTTTTTTCGAGGGTTTATTATTTGCCCCACACCCCAGAGCTTGAGGGTTTTATGCCCCTTGAGCTGACACACAGCACTGAGTATGGTGACCTCAGGCTCATGTGCAGCTGCTTCAGAACATCCAGTGTTATCTCATGTTTTCTATGGAGAATAACAGCTGGATTCACTAATGATGAGAGCTGCAGGTCCAGGACTGAGAACGGAAGAGAAACTGACCAGAGTCGATGCGTTTGGCGTCATGCAGTACATCCAGCAGGGTGGAGATGGTAAAGACCGGGTGGAGGGTGATCCCCTCGGCCTCGAGCATGTCTCGTCCTCCCTGCTCTCGGTCCAGCAGCACCACGGTGTCCTTCACCTTTAACCCCTCCTTCTCCAGCAGCCGAGCCGTCTCCAGCACACTGCTGCCACTCGTCACCACGTCCTCAACGATCAGACACACGTCACCTGCTTTGATAACGCCCTCGATCATCCGCTTCATCCCTGAGAGGAGAGAGACATCTCAGATCAAATAAACCAGTGTTTCACTCAGAACCTAAGGTATACATTTGTCTTCAATCAAAACTATGTACATGTGGTGTCTCACATCAGAGGGGTTTTACGCTTGAACTATGACACTGTATGAAAAGTTCACCTTTAATCCACATTGGCCACTGATTTGGTACCACCTCTGGTACCTAGTCATGCCCACCCCGCTATCTTTCAAGCTCTTTCAAACATGACGGAACCCATGTCTTGTATACGTCTGTGCGTGGTGGTGGTTGTTGAAGCACTGACTCCAGCTGCAGTTCAGTCTCTGTGAATCTCCTCCACATTTTTGAATGGGATTTGTTTCACAATCCTCTCCAGGGTGAGATTATCCCTATTGCATTGTGGGCTTTTCTTTCATTAACCAAGGGGTACCAATAACTTTGTCCACGTGTGTACGCTGATTAATATAGAAACATCCTGGTAAAACGTGACTGTGTTGATCACTTCTATAGGCTGCAATAAAACGCTCACGTGCCTGACATACATGTGCATCTCAAGTTATTCATTCATTGTCTGTAAACCCTTATCCGTATCCCTGGAGGGGGCGCCAGTCCTTCACAGGGCGACACAAACTCACACATTCACTCACACTTACGTCTTGAGTCTCCAATCCACCTACCAACGTGTGTTTTTGAACCACGGGAGGAAACCAGAGCACCCGGAGGAAACCCACGCAGACACAGGGAGAACACACCAAACTTGCATCTCGAATAAACTTTGATATTCAAATTAATTTATTTATTAAAAAAATTTATTACTAAAAAATGAAACTCTTTCATTAAGCAGTGATCAATTTCAAGTGTTTATTCCTTTTAAATGTTGATGATTATGGCTGTCAGCCAGTGAAAACCCCAAAGTCATCTCAGAAAATTAGAATAATCAACACAACACCTGCAATGGCTTTCTAAGCCTTTAAAATTGTCCCTTAGTCTGGTTCAGTAGGCTCCACGATCATGGGGTAGACTGCTGAAGGACAGATGGCAGACGTTGACACCTTCCTGCTGTATCCGAGAACAATAATGGAAAGTGGAATGGAAGGAAAAATGTTTGGTAGAAAAAGGTGCACAAGCAACTGGGAAAACCTTGAAAGGATTGTGAATTCACAAGGAGTGGACTGCTGCTGGAGTCAGTGCTTCAAGAGCCACCACAGGTCACAGTCCTTGTGCCAAGAGCCTCATGACCCAGAGACAACAGCAGAAGCGTCTCACCTGGGCCGAGGAGAAAGAGACCGGACTGTTGCTTAGCATCTTGTTTGCAGATGAAAGTTGATTTGGAAGTCAAGGTCCCAGGGTCTGGAGGAAGAGTGGAGAGGCACAGTCCAAGCTGCTTGAGTCTAGTGTGAAGTTTCCACAATCAGTGATGGTTTGGGGCCATGTCCTCTGCTGGGGGTCCACTGTTTTATTACAAGTTCAAAGTCAGCACAGCCACCTACCAGGACATTTTAGAGCAGTTAATACCTCCCTCTGCTGACAAGCTTTATGGAGATGTGGGTTTCATTTTTTTCTAGTAAGATTTGGCACCTGCCAAAAGCACTAACACCTGGTTTAATAACCAGTGACACTGTGCCTGACCGGCCATTAAACTCACCTGATCTGACCCCCACAGAGAATCTATGGGGCATAGTCAAGAGGAAGATGAGACAAGACCTAACAATGCAGACAAGATGAAGGCCGCTATCAAAGCAGCTTTGGCCTCCATAACAATTGTTTGTTTTATAAAAACACTTAATACAAATTTCCAAGAGTTCTATTTTCTCATGAACGAGAGACAGTACTACGAAAGCCCTGAAGGGCAAGATGGGGGGAAAAAATATTAAAATTATGCTCGAGAACAGCGTCTGCTAAATGCTGAAATGTAAATCTGACAAATAATCACATTGGCCTGGACTACGTTGTGTGATGAGGGAAGAGCAGAGAGGAGTTCCTCATCGTCTCACACTGTCTCTGTACTGTAGAAGTATAATAAGGAGATGAATGATTACCATAGTCCTTGGCCTCTTTTCTGCGGATGAGCATGGGGTGGTTGTGGTTGGCGCAAATGATGGTGGCCAGCGGCAGAGCTGTGTATGGGACGCCACACACACAGTCGAACTTTGCTTCCGCTTCTTCAGCGCACTTATACAGCAATCTGGACACCTGAGGAGAAGAGAGTCAGAGTGTGTGTGAACAAGAGTGTAAAGACACACTAAAGGCACATCTTAGAGTAATTTCAGCATGAAACAGTATAAACATGGCACAAAAAAAGTAAAAAGTTGTGAATGGTAGATTATTTCTTTGTAACAATGCTTTTAGGCAATAAACCTTATACCGTTGGAGCATGTTCAATTCCCTTTGAAATGGTGCCACCTTTGTAAGGAACCTGCATAATTTGATAGTTGTGTGTTAATACGTAATAAGTAAAACCCGATGTGTAGGTCAGTAAAGTTAAGCCTGGCTCATACTATTGCATTTTAAAAATCCTAACCAATTCTGGAAATGTGAGACACCCCACACAAATAGATTTTACCCAGATTTTTTTAGTGCTTGATCATGGTTAGTTCTCAAAATCCCACACTACTTACTGATCACACACACAAACTAGTTTCAGTGCCCCATACTGAGAGCAGGCAGGAGTTTCTCACATGCCCAGGCTCTGTCCGAAACAAAAAGCAGCACATACCTTGTGCTTGTGTTGCCACAAGGCAGCATTTTAAAATGGACGCGTTTGAGTCATAGTACTCAATATTTCAGCACTTTGCCCACGCACCTGTTCCCTAGCACCCCCTCACCAGAATAATTACAGTGCCTTGAGAAAGTATTCGGCTCCCTTGAACTTTAACATTTTGACACATTTCAGGCTTCAAACAAAGATATAAAATAATTTTTTTGTGAAGAATCAACAATAAGTGGGACACAATTGTGAAGTGGAATGAAATTTATTGGATGTGTCAAACTTTAACAAATAAAAAACTGAAAAGTGGGGCATGCAATATTATTTGCCCCCCTCGCGTTAATACTTTGTAGCGCCACCTTTTGCTGCAATTACTGCATGTCTCTATCAGTTTTGCACATAGAGAGACAAATTCTTGCCCATTCTTCCTTGCAAAACAGCTCGAGCTCAGTGAGGTTAAATGGAGAGCGTTTGTGAAGAACAGTCTTCAGCTCTTTCCACTGATTCTCGATTGGATTCAAGTCTGGACTTTGACTTGACCGTCCCAACACCTATTTGTGAAGCATTCCATTGTAGATTTGGCTTTATGTTTTGGATCATTGTCTTGTTGGAAGATAAATCTCCGTCCCAGTCTCAGGTCTCTTGCAGACTCCAACAGGTTTTCTTCCAGAATGGTCCTGTATTTGGCCCCATCCATCTTCCCATCAATTTTGACCATCTTCCCTGTCCCTGCTGACGAAAAGCAGGCCCAAACCATGATGCTGCCACCACCATGTTTGACAGTGGGGATGGTGTGTTCAGGGTGATGAGCTGTGTTGCTTTTACACCACAGTTCGATTTTGGTGTCATCTGACCAGAGCACCTTCTTCCACATGTTTGGTGCGTCTCCCAGTGGCTTGTGGCAAACTTTAAACGAGACTTTTTATGGATATCTTTGAGAAATGGCTTTCTTCTCGCCACACTTCCATAAAGGCCAGATTTGTGCAATGTACTACAGACTGTTGTCCTGTGGACAGACTCTCCCACCTCAGCTGTAGATCTCTGCAGTTCATCCAGAGCGATCATGGGCCTCTTGACTGCAGCTCTGATCAGTCTTCTCCTTGTTCGAGATGAAAGTTTAGAGGGACGGCCGGGTCTTGGTAGATTTGCAGTGGTCTGATACTCCTTTCATTTTAATATGATTGCTCGCACAGTGCTCCTTGGGATGTTTAAAGCTTGGGAAATCTTTTTTTTTTATCCAAATCCGGCTTTAAACTTCTCCACAACATTATCTCGAACCTGCCTGGTGTGTTCCTTGGTCTTCATGATGCTCTCTGCGCTTTGAACAGAACCCTGAGATTATCACAGAGCAGGTGCAGTTATACGGAGACTTGATTACACACAGGTGGATTCTATTTATCATCATCAGTCATTTGGGACAACACTGGATCATTCAGAGATCCTCACTGAACTCCTGGAGTGAGTTTGCTGCACTGAAAATAAAAGGGGCCGAATAATAATCGCACGCCCCACTGTTCAGTTTAGTATTTGTTAAAAAAGTTTGACACCATCCAATAAACTTCATTCCACTTCACGATTGTGTCCCACTTGTTGTTGATTCTTCACAAAAAAAATTAACATTTTATATCTTTACATTTGAAGCCTGAAATGTGGCAAGAGGTTGAAAATTTCAAGGGGCCGAATACATTCACGAGGCACTGTATAACTTTAGAGCAAAACAGGCAGCATTTAAATCAAACTTTAAATACTGACACGACTCTCTACCTTCCTCCCTCCGAACACTGCATCAGTTACAGCACTCCACTCGTTTCAGACTAGGGCCAAAATTTATATCACGATATATTTTCTTCATTTTGGTTGATACGATACATTTCCGATCTCCATATGAACAGAATAAAATCCACTGAAAAACGTCCAAGAACAAGAAACATGACACCACCATTAAACATAAACCTACTGGCTTTGTCAAAACACATTTTATACAAAATTCTAAATTGAGTGCACCAAACTGACGGCAGCACCCTTTAATTAACGTCAGTCAGTGACAGATGTAAATAATGTATATTGAAAATGGCTGTGAAATAAACCCAGCTCTACTCTCATTGGTGCATCATGTTTCAGACCTGATGTTAACATGGCGTTTCAAACCTAAGAATTGCCACCAACCCACACTACAGAGCTGGGTTGTAAATATTGAAAGTTTCATATTTGGGGCAGATGATCCAGGAGGTTTTTTTTTTTTTTTTTTTTGCAAAATTTGCCTCAGTTTAATTTTAAGAAGTTTTTTTTCCTTCATAAAATTGATACTGTCAGATATTTGAATTATATCCAGATGTAAAATCAGTTGTAGTCTACAGAGACACATCTGACCAATATACCTTTACATTTTGGAAAAGATGCAGGTCAACCAGAAGTGAAACTGATCAAGAGCCAAGTTGGTGAAACTTTGGCTGCTTTTATTCTGTAGGGATGTAACCCTATGCAAAAGATGAGGTGTGTTAGTCAAACGTGTCTCTGTACACCACAAATTATTTGAGGACTTTCATATGGATGTGTCACAATTATCGCTGCACAATAACTTGTATTCTTTCATTACTATGATATGAGTTTTTGTGATAAACACATCGACAAATGCCACGATAACGTCTTGGATAACAGCAGACTCAAACCAGTGTGCATTACCCTCTTGCAGCAAGAGAAGGATCTTGTCACACTGCAGACGTCCCTGAGAGCAAGGAGACGGCGGACCACTGTTGACCCACTGAGAGCACAGTTGGAGGTCCACTAGTGTTTTACACAGTGTTTTCTGGGCGGACCGCTGCTGATTAAACAGGATTTTAGACAAAATGCCACATTTTAGCACTTTTCCATTCACAGTTCAAATGAAATTTTCCTTCATTAAGTTTTTTGTTATTCTTTGTAAATAAGATTAGTAAATAATATTAATCAGCACAGTGTCAACATTTTTATCATTTAATCATTTTATATCAGGCTTATACTCATTATTATATCCCTCATAGTTGTTGGTAATATTTGTATTAGTGTGTTTTTCAGAATAAAAGCGAACTACATGCTCGCTGTCATTCGGATACTCATTTGTATGGAGTCAAAAAAAAAAGATTGATCTGAGTCACTCAGATGTAACGGAATTTGTAACTGCGTTTGATCAACTACATACACGTTTAAATCAAATGTTGTGAATGCGTGAATCAGTGCCTCTCAAATGGCTTAAAATGTGCCAAAGCAAACTTTGAGGTTCCAAACGTGACCGTGGGACTTTTTGCATTTGCAGATTTTTGACCCTGACTGTGTCTATTCACATTTTAGTAGACACTATTTAATGTGTCCGCCATTTTGTAGCGTGGTCCGAATTCTCAGTGAGTGATTTGATTCCCTATATAGTACACTAGATTATTACCCACAATGCACCTTAAATCCAGAGAACAACCGATGTACACTACTTACGGACTAATATTCCAAAATACATAGTGGTTTAATAATAAATAAATGTGACGGATCTTTTGATTAATACGGAATATAAAAGTGTGGGTGAAGAATACTGAATAAATGCAGCTTGTTCGCTGAAATAAGACACGTACATTGTTTTTATTTATTACTTTTTTATTATATGAAAAATAAAATATTTTATCAGATGGCGAGGTTTATTTAGCCAAAAGTTAGACGTCACTGAACTTTGGCGCGCAGTTGGGGAAACCCAGGGGGGTTTCACATGACAAGTGTTCGTGTGTGCAGCTGCCTCGTAAATGTGAAATTATTATTCTAGTGCGAACCTAGTAATTCACCATTGTGTTTTCCTCGCTGTGTCGTGATAAACGTTTAAAGTGGTGCTATTGTGCTCTGGGTACTGGGAAACTGAGTTTCTCATCCATATCCGACTCCCAAAGTATTGTAGGGTATAACTCATCTGAACAGCGGCTCCTCGTGCTATAACTGTTCTCTGGAGACCGCTCCAGCTATCTAGTAACTCTGCGATTACATAAAGGGAATCCTTTGGTTCTAGTAGTCCAGAACGAACCTCCGACATCGATACCAGACCGAACTAACGTTTGTGTGTGTGTGCGTTACTAACCTCTCGGAGTAACTCTGAGTAAGAGACGATTATTCGGAGGTCGAAGTAAATGGGAGAGAGAATTCCACTCTTCAGTTGAAACTCTCCGAACTTCACCGCTTCCACCTCGTGGAGCTTCAATATTAACTTCTTAACATCCTCCATCCTCAGATGACTAACACTTAGCTAACCCACATAATTCCATATAAACGTGTTGGCGGGCATTTTCATCCAATCACGCCAATCGCGAACAAGTGCGTCAGTTGTGGGTGGGGCTTGGCTCTTAAAGGGACAGTTACATTGCTGAATAAACGAAGAATGGTCAAGGGTTGGCGGCACGGTGGCGCAGCAGGTAGGGACCTGGAGGTTGTGGGTTCGATTCACGCTCTGGGTGACTCTCTGTGAGGAGTTTGGTGTGTTCTCCCGTGGGTTTCCTCCGGGTGCTCCGGTTTCCTCCCACAGTCCAAAAACACACGTTGGTAGGTGGATTGGCGACTCAAAAATGTCCGTAAGTGTGAGTGAATGTGTGTGTGTGTGTGTTGCCCTGTGAAGGACTGGCGCCCCCTCCAGGGTGTATTCCCGTCTTGTGCCCAATGATTCCAGGCTCTGGACCCACCGCGACCCTGAACTGGATAAGGGTTACAGATAATGAATGAATGAATGAATGAATGGTCAGGGGTTTTCAGCCCTTTTTTTACAGATACTGATGCCTGTAAGATTATCAGGGATTAGTTAAAAAAATAAAACTTTACAACTTTAATTCATTTATTATTGTGTAAAATATATCTTCTGCTTGTAACTCAACTGTGGCAGTGAACACATTAATAATGCACTAGTGGAGGTGAGCAGTGCTTCATTTTTAAATCACGGGGTAAGGGCACACAGAGACTGGGCTGATCCAGCGAGTGCACATGGAGTGTAAAGGAGTGTAAATTCAAAGTTTTTAAAGTAACATCAGACCTTAGTGTGGAAAAACAACGCTGACTGACGCATGGTAAAGTCCACACTGTCACACTGTGGAACACCTGTGAACAAGTGTATTAACACCTCTCAGTCAGATATCTTAGCGGATTAATGAGCTGCATCCGTTCTCTGAACTCTGGAGACAGTAACCTGGAGCAGGGCTCAAACCCACAACCCCAGGATCCTGGAGCTGTGTGACAGAGCTGTGTGACAGAAACACTACCTGTCGCACAACTTTGTAGCCCCTGTTATATTATTTATATTATATTATCTTTAAAGGCCTGTTACGTTAAGGATTCTAATTCACGATGGTTTGTGAAAGGCATCTGTTAGTAAATGTGTTGATATATTGTTTTGAAGAATACAGAGTGTGGATCATGTTTGTTTCCTGACTTCTCGCTGCACAAGAGCCATCACGTATTTGTTAAATATGTCCAGCACCACCACATTTAATTTACTAAAGGACTGATAAAAATACTGGATGTTACTGGAAGTACTGGATGTTAACTGTAAATACATTCTCAGTGTTTAGCGCACTGTTTACAGTTACAATCCTACGGAGCCCCTGAAGGGACATGGTCAGAATTTCTTTTTAGGGAAAAATCTCGTGAACACCACTAACTAAGTCATGAGCACTACTTTGCTTCTCTGTCTGGCGACATGGCAGGAAAGGAGAGGATGAGCTGTAACTCCTCCATCATGGACAAAGACCTATTTAACTTTTTGGAGTCAGGACGCATTGTAAAAACAGAAAAACATACAAAGTGCTGCTCACGAGAATTTTCCCTAAAAAGAAATTCTCACCATGTCCCTTCAAGGGCTCCATATTAAAGCACTTATGAAAATAAATAAATATAAATGCTATACATCCTATCATTATTTTTATAGATGTATGATGTAAAACGAGCTGTTTTTTAAGCTGCTGCTGCAATCTCCGTGATGATAAACCTCTTCTGTCACAATCCGAACTATCAACCCTTCTCTATTTCACTCACTGAACAACCATAATATAATCACACCAGTCAGGACAAAGGTGCTTTATTGACTGAACACACACACACACACACACAACTCTAGATTAGACTCCATTTCTATTTCTAAATGAGGACGTAATGGGCTGAAAAACTACTCTCAGGTGAAAAGGTCATCACCGGTGAAGCTGACATTCATTGACCAATTAATTGATTCATTTATTGATTCGTTGATCCAGACCGACCACAACAATGTTCAGGTTGAATTAGGTCCAGAAGATGACTGACTGACTGAATTAATTCATTATTGTACAAAGATTTGTTACAATCTTCAGAGCTTCTGAATCGGTTCTCTATGGAAGCAAATCTGTCTCATCAGACTTTGAAATATTACCCCCTTTGAATTTGTAGTAGCACTGAATCTTTTTGCACTGAAATTCTGCATCTGAATATAACTGCTCTTGAATAGATCTCACGAATTTTCAAGAACACGTTTTCACTGTTATTATTCAAGGGTTAATAAATTCAGATAAAAAAATCAAACTCAAAAAAATTCAAACAATATATTTTGAAGTTGCTCAAATTCGGTAGATGACTCCAACAGAACTAGGTGCCCTCCACTAGTTGTAGTTTAAAACATTACGTTTCAGTGAAAATGAAATACATTGCACTCCTGATATTTTAATGATATATTTGTGTTGATCTGATTATGGGGTGAACTGCAGACTTATGAAATCCACTAAGTCTCTCATGTCTACAATCATTATTTTAATTTGATTACAGAATTATAGGACTGTATCTGTTTTGTACTCAGCACAGTATTGGATTATAATCAGTTTAAATGTGTAAACCCTTAAGTAACACTTATGGCTGTTAGAAATTCAACATCGAAGAGTCAGGAGACTGGAGTTCGGCGTTGACTGGAGTTTATTTTTCACATAGAATGAGGGGGGTGAAGAATATGATAATCGGGTTGGGGGGAGGAGCAGGAGGAAGACGAGGAGTGAGAGGAGGAGTACATAGAATGAGGGGGATGAAGAATATGATAATCGGGTTGGGGGAGGAGCAGGAGGAAGACGAGGAGTGAGAGGAGGAGTACATAGAATGAGGGGGATGAAGAATATGATAATCGGGTTGGGGGAGGAGCAGGAGGAGGAGTACATAGAATGAGGGGAATGAAGAATATGATAATCGGGAGAAGAATGAGAGGTGGGGTAAGTGTGAAGAGAAGGTGTGATGGTCGAAGGAAGGGGGAGATGGGCTAGACGGGTAGGTGTGAGGGGTGATAATCAAAGAAAGACATAGTTTATATCATGGCCCACTGTTCAAATAAATAAATAAACCAAAGTGCCGAACTCGTGTGTGTGTGTGTACAAACAGCAAATGTAATCAAGTTTACAAAAAGTAACAACACTTCAGTGTAAATAACCAATACAGTGTAGTGTCTGGGCAGAGTCAGTGGAGGTTCAGTGGCTGTTGAACAGCGTTTTTGTATTTTCCTCTTCCTCTGCCGGAGTTTTTGCTTGAGGAGGTGAAACGGATTAGCTGTGTTTACCCTTTCTGTTGTTAAAGACTTCTTTCATTTATGTAACACCATGCTTTACTGTAAATCTGATATTTTCTTACAACACCCCCTCCACACGACTGAAGTCACTCCAATTTTTTGGAGCAAATTCCTCCACCTCAGAGCTCTTCACTGTGTCAAAGCAACTCAGGTAAAGAGCGTATGATGTAATACGGGTAACTGGATGATGCCATTGCATAAGTCAGATAACGATAATGGATATTATTTTTGCTCTTAAAAATTTGTGATGTAGTTGCGACCTATACGATTAGGGCTGGATGATACGGCCAAAAATTATATATATCGATATATTTCTAAATTTCAGTCGATATTATATAATTCCGATATCGATATAAACCATCTCTGTTTTGTCTACAAGTGTAAATCGTCTCCTCTCAATATGAATTCAGAGCGATGGCCCAATGAAGCCTCATAAAGCCTTGAAGCACAAAATAAATAAATAAATATTTGTGAAGGCCTCATGCAACAGTGTCTGCATGGGAATAATCACTGCCAAATATATCAATAAAAACACCTTAATTTGATTTTATGTGGTTCATTCATTCATTCATCCACCCAGATAATCTGTTTTTGATGTGAGGGTAATGGTGATAGAGGTCAAAAAACTTGTCAGTATGATTTTAGTCAATGTTTAAATAAATACAATAATGTTTACCAAAGATGCGACAGTTATGACTTAATTAATTTTTGTTAAGAAACACCATTTTTCCACTGTGCTTGGCTTCCACACCGGCAAACTCAAACCGCTTCCGGCGCTATCGGTGACGTCACGGCAACGTAACGTAACGTAACCAACCTCTTTACGCGCTTCATACAGTTCTTGCCACATGTTCTGAAGCCTCTTTGTGCGATTCATCGTTAACGCGAGAGCAGTGTGTGAGGGTAAAGTAAGAGGACTGAGTGAGTGTGTATTATTTTTAGTTATTTGAAGACGATGGCTACTGATAAGTTGATATTGAAGCTCCACGATGCGAAAGCAGTGAAGTTTGGGCAGTTTAAATTGAAGAGTGGACTCCTCTCTCCAATTTACATCGACCTCCAAGTCATGGACTCAAACCCAGATCTACGCAATGAGGTCAGTTAAACACACACATACACAACACAGATACACACAAATCAGTTACACACAGCCAACACGGTGGACTCCGGCCAGGTCTGGTATCGACTCGGGGACTCGGCATGGACTCGGAGCCGGCGCGGCATGTCTGGTCCGAGTTTGGTCGAGGTGTTCCGGAAAACAAAACATACGGTCAGTTCCATTTATCCGCATTAGGTCTGATTACGGTTTTCTGAAACTGGGCCAAGTGCGAGTCCCACTCGATGTTTACCTCGTTTGGTACAGTATACGATAAAGAAGGAACTAAGGATACGCGTACATCAAGCGTTAATTTCCATACAGTGTTACACAGTGCCACGAGGGGGAAAGGAGAAATGTATGTGATAACTACGATTTTTAAGTTATTTTCACTATTTTATTATAATACGTTTATTGTGTTTAATCTAGGGAAAAACAATATTAAAAATAATACCCCCTCTTAATCTCATAAATCTCTCTTTTATAAGTGTTTAAGTGATATTGTGTCTCCCTTGGCGTCTGTTGTATCGCGACACTGGAGTTCCCGCGCTTCTCAGTTTGAATGTAAACGAACGGAGCGGGAGTATTAGCTATTGATTTAAGGGGACTGTTTCTAGTTTACTGTGATAAACGAGTGTTTATTGAGATATGTTAAAATATAAATAATAATTTGGTGTCTATCATAGCGCCGTACTTCACTTGTCCTTCGAAACAGACTTTAAGTGCTTTTAAGTGTTCGGTCAGTTAGTTTATAACGGATAGCTCGCTCGCACAGTTGAAACTGAAATATTTATAGTGAGGAGGAAAGCTAAATGACTCAATATCTAAAATCTCTTAACGTTAGGTTATGCATATAACCACTGTTCCCTGGAGAAGAGGAACGAGGTACAACACAAGCTGTATGGGATATTATGCCTTTTCCATATCTGGCTGAAGACACCTCTAATCACGCCTGTAAGGCAGATGACGCACAGTGACGAGGGTAGTTGGGCCCGCCCCTCACCTATAACCTCTGGACACTAGCACCTGGCATTAGGACACAGAGTCATCTTAGTGTCCCCTGGTGCAAACTGGGTACAAGAAGGGTGCACTGACACTGACCCACCCGTTTTGCAGATGCTAAAGCTAGGAGTAGAGCAGTCTTATATGAAACGAACTTGATGTCCACAGACTCCTGGAACATTGGAAAGGGACCAATTCCCTCTCCTAACACCAAAGCTCAAATGCATGCCATTTAAATGCATACAGACCTCTTGTAAAGGCTGCTCTTGCACTCTGAATAAAGGCAACTACATTGGAGGGTAAGCCATGAGCCATTAACATTGACCTTTCAGCGGGTAAGCGTGGAGACACCACAACTCCGGTCGAGGGTGAACTATTTCTCCACCTGCCTGAGACAGGAGGTTCTTGTGAAGAGGGAGAGACCAATGGTCCCCTGCAAGGAGACTGACTATCTCTGCGTACCATGGTTTCGATGGCCAGCAGGGGGCTACCAGAATTAGGGAAAGGTTTCCCTGGCGCACCCTCTCCAGTGTTGGCAATATAAGAGCTACTGGAGGCAACGCATACTGGAGGCACGGGTGTGCCAGCACATCCACTCCCAGGGGCGCGCTGTGGTCCGTTAGAAAAACAGAGGACAGTGCATGTTTTCTCTGGATGCGATGAGATCTACGTTGGCCTTGTCAAATCGATCCCATTTCTGCATTGCCACCAGAGGGCTGATTCACCATTCCCGCGCTGAAGGGCCCTCTCTGGAGAGGAGGTCTGCCCCCAGGTTCAGGTAACCTGGTATATATGCATCGCCCTGAGTGACAGAAGGTGGAGACTGCTCCACAACAGAAGGGTCACATATTCTGCGCTCTGACAGACATGCTCGGCCGGAGAGCGAGCATATTTCTAACCCCAGAAAAGAACGTTTCTGACTGGGGATTAGAGAGCTCTTCTTTAAATTGACCGATAAGCCCAGCCGCTTCAAATGAGAAAGCACAGCGTTTGTATCTGTCCGAGCTTTCACTTTCGACCGCGCTATTATAGCGAGGTCGTCCAAATACGCGAGCATGCGCACTCCTCGCCCCCGCAGTGGGGCGAGAGCTGCTTCCATACACTTCGTAAAAGTGCGAGGAGCTAGAGAAAGCCCGAACGGGAGAACGAGCCACTCGTGCGCCACTCCCTCGAATGCAAACCTCAGATACTTTCTGTGATCTGGATGGATTGCTATATGAAAATATGCGTCTGTGAGATCTATGGACGTGAACCAGTCCCCCGGGCCAATCGAGCGAAGGAACTGGCGCAGAGTTAGCATTTTGAAAGTGAAAACTCTCAAATGCTTGCTCAAATGCACTCTCAGATCCAAAATTGGGCGAGCTCCCTGTCCTTTTTCGGCACAACAAAGTAACGGCTGTACCAGCCCATTCGTGATTCGGTCTGAGGCACCACTCTTATTGCCTCTTTGCTGAGGAGATTTCTTATCTCCTCCTTGAGGACCGCTGCAGCACTGCCCGATACTCGGGTGAACACCATGCTGGAAAACAGGGAGAGGGAATTCGAAATTGTAAACGGTACCCTACGCACTCGGTCCTTTCTACCCAAGGAGAGACTGCGCATGCGCGCCACTCTGCTGCATGAGCTGCGAGTCGGCCGTGATAACAGCCTATTTGTGGGGAAATGAGGCCCTCCTGTGGCTGAGCTGGGGAGCGTACAGAATGCTTCCTCGGGCTCACTAACGCCAGATCGTTTATTGTGCTTGAAACAGACACCTTTATTTCCTGATGTACAAAATGAGACTTTATTAAGGCACATCGAGGAACATAATGCTCTTTTATTGCACCCAAACTGGGGGCTTGTAAACATTGAGGGAAACCCACCCACCCCTGAGAACTGGGAAAGGATTGAGGGGATGTTTGTGCACACGTGTCTGGGCAGAACAGGTGCTTTGTGAACAATACTGGGGTAGAACGTGTACTTTTTGGCCTGGGCCCCGGTACGGGAGAAGGGTGGCGCCTCTTGAGGGGCCTGAGGGGAGAGGCTGCAGCGTCTCCGAGCCTCGGAGACTGAACTGAAGGTTAGGATGAGTTAGGCTTCTTCCTCCTCACCGCTGAATCCTTCTGAAGTCCAGGTGGAGGACCCCTGCTCCAGGCGGAGTGACGCAGGGCCTGTTTTTGTGGTTGCTGCTTAGGAGGGGGGTTCCCCGGAAGAACTGCTGGTGCAGACCTCTTCCCAGCGAGAAATGGAGTGGCAGGCTTACGAGCGACCCACGCTGGCTTCTGCTTAGCCTCCCTTCTTGGCAGAATAGAGCGCAGTGCCTCTGTCTGCTTTTTCCTGATCTCGAATTTAGCCTGAATGGCTTCGAGAGAGTGACCAAACAAACCTGCAGATGAAACTGGTTCGTCCAAATAAGACACTCGGTCTCTTTCCGACATATCGGACATAGTCAGACACAAGTGGCGCTGAGCCACGACCGTCAACGCCATTCCTCTGCCCAGCGACAGTGCAGCACAGCGGGACATGCACAGGATGTAATCCGAGGCAATTCTGACCTCGTTAAGCAAGGCGGTTAACGGGCTCTCCGCCGGCAGTTGCTCTCCGAGCTCGGCCAAACACATCGCCTGATATGTTTGGAAAAGGGTGACTGAATTCATAGCCCTAGCTATGCCTGCCTGCGCGTGGTAAACTTTATCCAGCTGCGAGGACGAAAAATGGCAGGGCTTAGAGCAGGGGTGGGCAATCTTATCTGCAAAGGGCCGGTGTGGCTGCTGGATTTAAGTCCATTCAGGCTCAAGCACACCTGATTTCACTCCTTTAATTAGTTGGCTTGAGTAAAACAAATGATCATGTGACCTCCTGGTTGGTTGGAACAAAAACCAGCAGCCACACCGGCCCTTTGCGGATAAGATTGCCCACCCCTGGCTTAGAGGGAAGCACGGCTGGTCCTGCTACCCCTAGGTTGTGTGATGGGGCGATATAAGCTGCTAGTGATGGCTCCATGGGAGGGGGGTTCAGCAGACCTGTCTCCTCCGCCCCCTCTATGTCGAGAAATGGAGCAAAACCCGGAACCGTCGTACGGGTCGACAGTGGTTTAGCCCATAAGGACTTTAGCTCGGCGATGAAGTCCGGAAACTGCGGGAGACGGTGTTTCACCGCTGTCGGGACCGGGGGAAGAAAAAACCCAGAGAATCTCATAGCCGCTTTGGCTGTGTGAGGAGCGGGCCACTGGACGTCCAATTTCTGAGCAGCACGGCGATAAAGGGAGATAAAGGACATGTCCGCCTCGTCCTGTTTCCCCCCTGAAGCCGCTGCAACGAGAGGAGCCGGTAGGTCCTCCTGCTCGTCCTCGGAGAGACCGTGCTCATCTAACCCGAGATCAAAAGGGTCGTTGTCCTCGAGTTCAGCTGCCGGCTCGGGGCTCCGGGGCTTCATTAGGTGAGCCGGTGACGGCGAACCCATTTCACACACGTCCCCCCGACTCTCCATGTGCTCAGACCAACTAATACACGGCCCACCCACTGATTCAGCCTCTTCAGCGTCCGAGTGAGAAGTCTCCACTTGTTCGGAAAACGGGATCCTCACGGTCCAAAGCTGCTTGTCCGAGAATTTTCTCAACAAACGACACCCTGCGCTCCAGGGTAGAACGTCTGAGCCGGTGACAGAACTCGTACGCCTCAGGCTGCACTAAGGCCCTCCTAGCATGAACGATTCCCAAGCAAACTGGGCACGCATCATGCAGGTCCTTCTCAAGAATAGCGAACCCACACCCTTGAGGACAAGGGCGAGGGACTTTCCTGCCATGGCGGGCAGCTGCTTGTGAACTCATTTAGATAGCCGTTAGCAAAACTAAACGGGCTAACACAGAGACTAGGCAAAGCGAGCTCAAGAGAAGAAGGCAAAAGACGTTCCAAAACAGCGCTCTGCGGAAAGACGACTCACCAACGTAAGGTTGTTGCCGTTCTTTCCTATTGGAACAGTAAGCTATTTGTAGTGTCTTTGCTAAGGAAAAGAGCTAACTAGCTAGCTAGATTAGCAGAGAAGTGTAAGGTGTTCTTAGCGAGGTGAAGAGCATAAGAACTGAAGAGAGACGCTAGTGTCCAGAGGTTATAGGTGAGGGGCGGGCCCACCTACCCTCGTCACTGTGCGTCATCTGCCTTGCAGGCGTGATTAGAGGTGTCTTAAGCCAGATATGGAAGAGGCATAATATCCCATAAAGCTTGTGTTGTACCTCGTTCCTTTTCTTCAGGGAACTTCTCCGTTTCTTCTATTGTAGATTTGTGTTTTGATATTTATTAGGTCGTATTTAAAGTGATGTTTAAATTGTTTTATTATTACATTCACATGTACGTTACATATACACTTTTTGTCCTCACTTAGATGTTATAATTGAAGAAATATAAGAATGGATCTGTGACCCATTCATTTATCCCCCTCACGTTTGTAAACACTGCTCTGTTGGTCTGTCAGTGAGTAGAGAAGATTGGGCTGTGTTCCAATGTTGAACCATACTTCCTACACTTTGTGCACATCACAGATGACAAAACTAGTAATACTGCACCCAGACAGTAATGAGAAACAAATTCGACCTGGATATGTGAACCTTATAGCTCACTAAACAATAGTTTAAACATATAATGCACTATGAGTGCAGAAGTCGATATTTTATGACCTTTACTTTGCCATACACAGGGTGTAGTGAGATGTTGGGATTCGGCCTAGGATTGTGCACAATATTGTGGAAACCACTGTCACTGATCACTCACACTTTATTATATTATAGAATAAACTTTAGGATTACCAGTAATATCAGATTAAATGAGGAAAAGACTGAGACAAAGGAACATGTGGCTTGTGTCTGTAGTCTCTTATACACTAAAACAACACAGGAGAGAAATTAGACAATTACTGATATTGCATATGATCTGTGTGTGAATAGTTCACTCAGATTCAGACAGAAGACCAGAGAAACGCATTCGAGTCTGGAGTTCTAACAGTTTTTCTTTAGATTCTGTAAAGAAAATGATAATGTGGCTAATTGTATAATTAATAATGTCTTTTTCTCCTTATGCAACACTGTGGGATCCTTTACCTCACGGACAAAAAAAAGTAATGGTATTCTGAGTGTTGTGAGACTCTCCACATGTTTGAGATAAATGTATCTGTCTTTCCCATCTGTTTACATTTGTACTGCGCTCTGAAACTAGAGATTTCCCCAATATGGTGCCCATAGCAAAAAAAGAAAACAAAATCTGACTGTAACCCATGGATACTCCTCTAGCTGACACTTTGCATTGGGCAAGGGTGACGTTAAGCTCGTGTGCAAGTGCTCCAGAGATTCATATATATTGTTTCATGATGAAATCATTTACTGTGTCTTAACACACACTCTCACCCTGTTCCACTCAGGTGAACGAAATGCTGAATAAACATGCTGTAGATGCTGCAGAGAAGTCCAAACATGTGTGGAGCGACCCATACACCACCAACCAACACCGCCCCGTACTCACCTGCACTGGAAATACCAAGGACAATGGTAATCATTCATCTCTTAACTCTACTTCTACAGTGTGAGACAATGAGGAACTCTACTCTACTCTGCTCTCTGGGTGGGCGCTGTGTGAACAGCACAAATCACATTGAATCTGACATTTTAAAATCAGATTTGTGCCACATTCATATGTGGTATTGACATCTGATCCATATCTGATCTGTGGCAGTGCGACACTTTGAGGTGTTTGGGACATGGAAACAGCCTGGTTAAAGCAACATGTTGGGAAACCAGAAACAGAAAACTTCAGAACACAAAGAAAAGAACAGTGCTTCATTCCCAGGTTATGATCTGTGCTCTTTAAGTAGAAGGATTGGGCAGTAATGTGAATTTCCAGAAAGTTCTCCAGACTTATTGTGAGAACCGATAATATATTGTGTTATAAGTCAAGTACCCCATGTGTGCATTACAAGGGCTTTCATTTGTGAAAGGCAAGTGAGCATTTTTGTTGCAGCCTATAGAATTTATCGGCACAACAGACATGTTTACCACGCTGCTATACACCTCTGTATTAATCAGCATAGATTTTCACACCGGCCGCGTGCAGCACAGCAGTGGTAAAAGCTTATGTAAAAAGCAAAGATATGCTTTGAGTCTGTTTTTGACACATGCAGGACTAACACCCTGTGTTTCCTAAAACAGGAAGTTTATCTGCTCCTGTGTCTAAAGTCATGGGGTCAGACTTCCACATAGTCACCAGTGAGTGTGGACTGATATTTGGAGTTAATTATTTTCATGTGGGAAAAGGCTTATTATTTAAATGAGGGGCAATCAACCAACGTGCACCGATCAATAGACTGGTTGATGACTGCTAAATTACTGTTATATATTTCTTTACTGTTGTGTGTCTTCATTTTTAATATTGACTATCACAGATTACAGTAATTTAAAAAAATGTTATCTTCATTGGTTGAAATTTATCACAGTTTTCTATAAAAAATCCTTTATTGAGCCAAGGCTAGTAAGCAGCTCTGCCAGTCTGCAGTGATATCAGAGTATTTTATCATACACTCCTGGGACTGTGATGGGAGCTGAATTCAGATGCATATTTGACAGATTTTTTTGTTTAAAACATTCAATTTCACTTTAAATGTTGCAGTAGCATCAGGTGCCAAAATGTATTTGCTTCACAATTTAAGATGGAAGTGAAGTAAAAGAACATGATGTCCTGACATAATGCATAATTAAACGAAGATTAATAATAATTGGGTAGTTCATCATTCATTCATTCATTATCTGTAACCATTATCCAGTTCAGGGTCGTGGTGGGTCCAGAGCCTACCTGGAATCATTGGGCACAAGGCGGGAATACACCCTGGAGGGGGCGCCAGTCCTTCACAGGGCAACACACATTCACTCACACATACGGTCACACCACACTCCTCACAGACAGTCACCCGGAGCGGGAATTGAACCCACAACCTCTAGGACCCTGGAGCTGTGTGACTGCGACACCTACCTGCTGCACCACCGTGCCGCCCCAATTGTGTAGTTGACAAATGATAAATTAATGAAAATTATAATGTGCAATTATTTGTCATTGTACAACATACAGAAAATGTCTTCCACATTTAACCCATCTGCGGTAGTGAGCGCGCGTACACACACACACACAAGTGCACTAGAAGTTGTTAACACACACCCAGAGTGGCGGGCAGCCATCCCCAGGCCTGGGACACAGTTGTGGGTTCAGTACCTTGCTCAAGGGCCACTCAGCCATGGATTAAGAGAGGAGGACAGTGCTGTTCCTTCACTTCCACCGTCCCCAATTTTCCTGTTATTCATGGGAATAAAACCAACAACCTTTCAGCCCTAAGCCCTCTTCTCTAACCAATAGGCAACGGCTCCAAATTAAACTCTTCAAGCAAGCGTCATAGTTCAAGCGTAAACCCCTCTGATGTGAGGCACCACATAGTTTTGATTGAGGACAAATGTATACCTTTGGTTCTGAGTGAAATGCTGGTTTATTTGATCTGAGACTTCTCTGTCCTCTCAGGGACGAAGCGGATGGTGAGGAGCGACGTGTGTCTGATTGTTAAGGACGTGGTGACGAGTGGCAGCAGTGTGCTGGAGACGGCTCGGCTGCTGGAGGAGGAGGGGTTAAAGGTGAAGGACGCCGTGGTGCTGCTGGACCGAGAGCAGGGAGGACGAGACATGCTCGAGTCCGAGGGGATCACCCTCCACCCGGTCTTTAACATCTCCACCCTGCTGGATGTACTGCTGGACGCCGGACGCATCGCCCCAGGTCAGTTTCTCTTCCGTTCTTATTACCACACTCAGTGCTAATGTTAGCACAGTATCTGATATTGTTTGTTTATGATGGGTTTTCTAATTTTAAATATCTTAATTTCAGTTGTTCAGTGTCTGTTATCAATAATTCATGAACAAATATCAGTTATTGATTAAGTGCAGTACATTTTCAGGATTTACAATCAATTGCAAAATAAGAAATTAAATTTATTGTTCATTGTCTATTAAATATTAATTAAATACAAACTCGTAGTCAGTGTCTACTTTCAGTTTTTTCAAGTTGAGTTATATATTCACTAGTTATTTATTAATGAACAAGTTATGATTGAATGTTATTTTGTAGAAGTAATAGTAATTATAAACGGATTCTGTTGTGAAGTTCTTATTAAAGTGTGAATAAATGTTGCCTGTTGCAGCCACACGCACGAACGTGAAGACTTTTATTGAGGGGAACCAGACCTTCACTAAACCTCCAGGGACCAGCAGAAGGGCCTCGAAACGAGGAAGGAGCAGCTCCCCAGAGGTGAAGGAGAAGAGGGTGTGTAAGGAGCTGAGTTACAGGGAACGAGCCACTCTCCCTGGGGTCAGTCCAATGGCCTCTAAGCTGCTAAGCCTCATGGAGGAGAAGGAGAGTAATCTGTGCCTGTCCGCAGACGTGACCCAATCCAAAGAGCTGCTGGAGCTGGCCGACACTCTCGGCCCTTACATCTGCGTACTGAAAACCCACGTGGACATCCTTGAGGACTTCAGCCCGGAGACGGGAAGCAGGCTGCTGAAGCTCGCACAGAAACATGATTTCCTCATTTTCGAGGATCGCAAGTTTGCAGACATCGGGAACACTGTCAAACACCAGTACGAAGGTTTGTGTGGAGAGAAGAGCTTGTTACGTTTAATCTGAACTGCTGCTTGGTGTGTGGCTCCAGCTTAATTTACTGAGACAAAGTGTGTGTGTCTATTTTTTTTTTTTTTCAGGAGGTTTGTATAAGATCTCGTCCTGGTGTCACATGGTGAATGCCCACGCTGTGCCAGGTCCAGGTGTGGTGAAGGGGTTACAAGCTGTGGGTCAGCCCCTCGGCCACGGCTGTCTCCTCATCGCTGAGATGAGCTCTCAGGGCAGTCTGGCCACGACAGAGTACACACAGTCTGTGGTGAGACTCTACATTTAATATTTAACCAAAGAGAGAGCTCTATGGAACTGAGGGATTCATTGGACCTTATTCATGAAACGTGAGCAGAGCGAATTTGCACGTAACTCGTTGGTGAATCACTTTTTTTGTAAATGTTCGTAGGAACAAACTAAATTTACACTTGCTCCTGAAAACAGTGTGCGTAATTGTCAGAAAGATGCTGAAAGTATCATGCTACATGACTGAACTTTAAATAAAGGTTAATAAAAATGCACAAACTAAATAAATAAACAATAAATTAATTAATAATCAAATGAAATTTCACAAAACAGTCCTCTTCCGAACACGACCTTTCATTCAGAGCGACTTCCAGTGGCTAAAGGGCTATTGTTCGCTGAATTATTTTGTTACTCGTGCAGTCAGACAGTTACTTAATGTGGATCATTGTAATATAAACGAGTTTGAAGTCTGTAAACCGTGTAATTGGCTGGTGTTGCACTGCTGCTGGATTTAACAGAGAACTTCAACGTCTTTGGAGATGACACAGGTTTATAGTTTATTATCTGAGTGATGTCTCTGGTCAGTTCACTATCGAGATCCAACAATGCAACATTTTACAACCCTGTGCTGTTCCTGAACATGTGCAGGAGCTGTCTGTGTTTGGCTCCTTAGACACTGAGGGGTTAAAAATGCGTGTTTTAAACGTTCCAATCATCCAAGCGTCATCCCAGGGATTTTAAACTAATGTTATATTTGACGCGGTAAAACGTTACAATCGCAGTGTTGTGTGGTCGTGCACCACCGATGTTTTATAACATGCTTCATCAAAACGAACACATTTAAAGGAACTCTTGGAAATCAGGAGCAAATCCACAGGCATTTATCCCTCTATGAGAGACTCCACAGAGAGTCAGATGAGGGAAAACTCATAGAAGGAGCTTGTGTCAAGAATAAAACACCTTTACCTTCCGTGCAGCTGCGGGACAAGCTTAAGTGAATGTGCAGGGGTCTGCAAATATTTTAGTTTATTTAACAAAATGATAACCTCAAATTAAACTGCACTGCCACACGGAGAGAAGCTGAGGGTTAAACCATACATTGAAACACAGAATATCACTAATAATGTTTTATTTTTATTTGAGCAAATATTCTCTTACTGCTCAGATAATGGCTTCTTAAACGTAATGTTCTCAAACTAAACATTTTACACAGTACTATAACTAATCTTAATCTGACAAATGTCTTGCTACTTTCTCCATAAATGAGCAAAAATATACATAGAAAGAAACTAAAAAGTGCAGATTTGACAGTAAATAAAATTCTGTGGAGAGTAAGGCTTTTCTCAGCGGCTCCTCAATCTAACGACAAAGAAATGTGCACATCCTCCCAATTTGCGAACGTTGGGTATTCACTAACACACACACGTTCTACTAAAAATATCTGCTGTTTACGTAGTGTTCATGAATCTGGCACCAATTCTTTGGGAATGTCCACTTCTTCGTACAATTCACGTAGTTTACTATTGTTTTTTTACGAAGGTTTCATGAATCAGGCCCGAAATGTATTAACTTTTGGAAGATTGTGGTTTATAACAAAAAGCCCTGTTTTGCCAAGAACAGAACTATGTTCACTTGTGGATACAGTGGTACAATATGTACCTTTTAAGGTGGGTCAGATTATCATCAGCCACAGAATCCAGATGTGAGTGCAGGTGTGAGACAGATGTGGAGCAGTTCAGAGACATTAAAAAGACATGACACCAATGATGCACTGACATTGTATTTTTTTTTTTTTTGGACGTTTTCAGCCGTGAAGTCTTGTCTGTTGTGTGGTTTGAGATGATTCCGTTTCTGAACCTGAACCTGATGATGCTGTTCCGTTTCTTTCCCAGGTGAAGATGGCAGATGATTTCCCGAAATTTGTGTTCGGGTTTATCAGCCAGTCCAAGGTCAGCTGTAAACCAGAGCACATCCACATGACTCCAGGGGTGCAGTTACAGAGCGGAGGTACGTGACCATCCCATCTCTCACTGACCATCCATCTCTTTGAGCTCCTGTTTGCACAAGAACTGGAATTTGCAGCTCGTTTATGAACCCCCAGGTGGCGCTGTAGTTCTGGAATAATCTTTAGGATGAAACTCACTGGTCACCATTTAGACCCCTGACCTTGTACTTCCAGTCACTGGCCACTTTATAAGAAACAGCCCCCCCTACTGACACTCACTGGCCACTTTATCAGAAACACCCCCCCTCTACTGACACTCACTGGCCACTTTATCAGAAACACCCCCCCTCTACTGACACTCACTGGCCACTTTATCAGAAACACCCCCCTTCTACTGACACTCACTGGCCACTTTATCAGAAACACCCCCCCTACTGACACTCACTGGCCACTTTATCAGAAACACCCCCCCCCTTCTACTGACGCTCACTGGCCACTTTATCAGAAACACCCCCCCCCCTCCACTGTCACTAACTGGCCACTTTATCAGAAACACCCCCCTTCTACTGACACTCACTGGCCACTTTATCAGAAACACCCCCCTTCTACTGACACTCACTGGCCACTTTATCAGAAACACCCCCCCTACTGACACTCACTGGCCACTTTATCAGAAACACCCCCCCCCCCCCCCTTCTACTGACGCTCACTGGCCACTTTATCAGAAACACCCTCCCCCTCCACTGTCACTAACTGGCCACTTTATCAGAAACACCCCCCCTACTGACACTCACTGGCCACTTTATCAGAAACACCCCCCCCCTCCACTGTCACTAACTGGCCACTTTATCAGAAACACCCCCCCCCCCCCCCCCCAACCGACACTCACTGGCCGCTTTATCAGAAACAGATGAAACTCATTGGTCAGCAATTAGACCTCTGACCTTGTACTTCCACTCACTGGTCACTTTATTAGAAACATCCTCTGCCCCACCCCTGCTTCTACTGACACTTACTGGCCACTTTATCAGAAACTCTCACCTTGTACTGACACTCTACTGATCATTTGGACATTCAGGTTCATGCACCACAATGCGTTCCCCAGTTAATGCAGAAGTGGTGTTGTATTTGCTGACTTTCCTGTTGGTTTCTCCTCCAGGTGATGGTCTGGGGCAGCAGTACATCACACCAGATGAGGTCATTTGTTCTAGACGCTCAGACATCATTATCGTGGGCCGTGGGATCTTAAAGAGTGAGGACAGAGTGAAGGCAGCACAGGAGTACAGGAGAGCGGGCTGGGAGGCCTATCTCAAACGCTTTGAACGGACTCAAAATATTAGAAAAAGATAAACATTTTTTTATCAGTTTTTTATTTGTATATATTTTTTATGACATTTGCTTTTTTTTAACTCTATTGTTTTGTAAATTAATATAAATGAGTATTTCCTTATGAGTTCATAAATGGATTGAGAAAATTAAATAACTTTTGATTAAACATTTTTATGAATCCGTTTCTAATCTTATGGTGGGATGTTTTCAAAATGCAGTGAACAAGATAAAGATGTTCCGTTCCACCGTCTTTGGCACTGAGCAGATGTTTGTTAACACCTTTAATGCTGTCTGGACATTAAGGTCCTTTTAGATTTGTGGATTCTGACAAAGCAAGTAATGTGATCAGTGTGACTTGATAAATCGCAGTCAGTAAAGCAGATTTGTTACTAATTTTTTACTTTGAGATTTGTTAATTGAGCTACATCTTTTTGGGTGTTGTTGATAAAGCACATTTACATTGGTCACTAACAGATTTCTGTGCACTACTGAGTGACTTAAAACAAAAACCAGATGCAGTTGGGTCTGCAGAGAGAGAAGAAGAGATACCCTCTGTGACTAGTACATGGCCAGAGTGGGTGTTCAACACCGGGTTAATATCAGAACCTGTCACAGGTCGGCTCGGGGGCTGAAGTCAATGTGTGTGTTTCATGATCAGAAAATCTAGAGCTGTGTTCGCTCCGGCCATGTGTTCAAATAGTGTCTGAAAATGTGTAAAGTTCTGAGAGATGTCAGAGCTCTGGTGGTGTTTGCAGGTCACAGAAATCGAAGTTAACTTATCTCCCAGTACCCTAGGTAGTGCACATTTTAAGTCATAAAATAATGCTCTCTGTAGACAGATTTAAAAACAACTTGTATTTGGCTATGTGCTTCACGTCTCCGCGTCGAAGTAGTGTACCTTCTAGTCTGCGTGTAGTGATCTAATTATCTGAAGTGCTATGTGGTGTATACCGCTATTTGGGACGCAGCCGGAGCCTCTACGTGAGTAATCGTACTGAACGGAGCAGGGTATCGCTTACAAACACAGGGCGTATAATTACCTCTGGGTTCCTCACTTTTGTTTATTTGATTTTAACACGAAAATAATTTTAAAAAGTATCAGTTTTTGTTCCGTTTTTTCTTCTTTTATTTTTGTTTTTTTCTTCTTTTTCTCCGATGAAACGCGAGGGGCATCCCAAACCGTAGGTCCTACAGACTTGTCGTTTGATCAACTGGTAGTAAACCCTCCCGCTACTCAGGCGCAAAGAATCAGCCCGATCAGCCTGAAGGTGGCGCTATATCTCCCTATATCTCCTGCCCCGTGTGGCGTAGAGACGAAATTCTTTTTTTCCCTGATTCCTCCCAAGTACACATCTCTGCAGGCCGGAAACCAGAAAGTGGGGATCTAGATGTTTTGTGGGAAGGCGAATGTAGGAAATGCAGCCTTTGTGTTTTGAAAAAAAGGGCATAGTTTATCTCCAACAGAACTAGGTACCCTCCACTAGTTGTAGTTTAAAACATTACGTTTCAGTGAAAACTAAATACATAGCACTCCTGATATTTTAATGATATATTTGTGTTAATCTGATCATGGGGTGAACTGCAAACTTATGAAATCCATTAGGTCTCTCATGTCTATGTAGCAGACTTGAAACTGCGCTGGTCACAGAAGCAGACACACACACACACACACACACCAGGGAGTGGAGATCTGGAGATTTATTCTGAATAAAACAGCATGGGGCACAGTAAACTCATGCAGTAAATCAGCACCCTCTCTCACCCTACACCATCCACTACGCTTCTAACGAATCCCTAATCATATAAACAGTTTCATATGAAGAGAATAAAATACACTGATGAGGGTTAATTTGTACCTGACCACAGATATGAGGAATTTTGTGATGCATGACCTCATCTACTCATTAACAGTGTCAAACAAGTTCCGTACAGAACTGTTTAATGCTGAGCTACTACAAAGAACTCAAAAACCCATGTGAGGAAAAGAGGAAAATAATAAAAAAATATAAATGAAATAATTACATGGATAAAATGTAATATTTTGATCGTGTAGTGTTTTAAATACTACATTAGAGCCCGACAGATCTCAATATTTCATATAAACCCTTATTACAATCACACAACACTGAACATACCTGAATAAAACAGCATGGGGCACAGTAAACTCATAGTAAGCACACAGCACATCAGCACCCTCTCTCTCACCCTACACTGGTGACGCCAAAGAAATGTGACCGTGTTATACATCGCTAAATATCGTTCATATTTGACACAAAACAGACGTGCCAACATTTTCTCCTGAGATATTATATTACACGTAATCACAATTTCATTATTTAGTGGCTTAATACTGCATTCCTCAAGGAAAGAGAGCAGCAGGTCTCACCCGTACAGCTTCCACTGTGTTTCTAATGAATCCGGGGGGAAACCGCTGCATGTGCACTTTGAGTGTTACATTAATTAAGACCCCAGCTAAAACAGGTTCAGGGGGGAACCCAAAACGGTTAGGAAAATTTAACTTATTACACTTCAAGCATATAGTGACACACACACAAAAAAAAGAAATAAAGTTTTGGTGAAGTTCACAATAGCCATAATTAATTTATCACAACAAACAATATAATTATAAATAAAAATAAATAAACCAATTTAATCTCAGCTACATCTACAATCATTATTTTAATTTGATTACAGAATTATAGGACTGTATCTGTTTTGTACTCAGCACAGTATTGGATTATAATCAGTTTAAATGTGTAAACCCTTAAGTAACACTTATGGCCCACTGTTCAAATAAATATTTAAAGCAGCTCCTTTCCATTAATGGACAGTGGGAGAAATGGTGCTAATAACTTACAAACAGTCATAATATTCAGCAAACCTCCCATGACCCCTCGGTCACAGTGGGTGTATATGACACTAGAGTCAGTGCCTGTAGCTACAAGGTGAACTTAATAAGATGGAAACTCACTGTAATGTAGTTATGGTTTAATGAATTCTGAGATAGTGGTGAAATCTTTCAGGAAATTTGGCTCAATTAAGAATATAAACAGACATTCAGAGACGTTCACTGTACTTCATCTAGTTCCTCTGTGTGGTTTTAAATGATTCTTTATAGAAGTATGTCCTTGTTGTAGAGTATTGTGTGTTACTCTTTGTGTTCAGATGATCACACGCTTTGATTCGGCATCAGAACCAGGTCCTGGAACCCCCTACTCACACAATTAGTTGAATCAAGTTTGTTTGAACAGGTCGAATAGGATCAGAGTTGGATAACACTGTCTCAGACTGTCAGAAAGACTCCCTTTATTATTACCTGGATTGTGCTTGTGAATTTGTAGAAGGACTATCATTCATTCATTCATTCATTCATTGTCTGAAACTGCTTTTCTAATTCAACTCCTCACAGACCGTCACATGGAGTGTGGCTCAAACCCACAACCTGGAGCTGTGTAACTGCATCACTGCCTGCCTCACCACTGTGTCGCCCGAAGGGCTATCCATTTATTTTAATACAGTTCATTTATTCAGTTTCATTTATTTCAGAAACACACCATATGTACAAATATTTGAGGACAAAGTTGTAACGAATGTATTCTACATTAAGTTGCACCCATTTCTAACACAGACGTGCACACACTGCCTCTCTGATCCCTGTAGAGAAACACTGACAATAGAACTGGATTCTCTGGAGTAGAGAAACATGAACCTAACACCAGGCGAGGAATATATAGCCCCCCAGCACTGATCTGCACTGATGAACCCATATTTACGGTCATGTCTCTTGTTAGGAAGTGAGTAGTAGCCTCTATGTGAGTAAACATTATCATTCTCAGTGTGGTCTCAGTTAAATGGTTATTCTCTTTATTTATTGCAGGAATTTCACACATTAATCCAACCACAAACAAGTCTGTGAATCACATGATGCTGAAAATGTACTCCATATAATGTACTCAATGTTTACAAGGTACAATATTAACACTGAAAACAGAACAGTTATTACATGTTCAACATGTAATCAACACAAGCTTTTAGAAACAGCTCCATATCAGCCCTGTTTTTAAAAACAAATCAAATGGGTTCTTTAGCCTCTGGGTCGTCTCCAGAGCCTTTACGACAACTACACAGCTCGAAGCCAGCGACGTGCTTGAGTCGTTCTTCTGCACTCACTTGGAGCTGCCTCCGGCCTGCAGAGATACCCTTCTCGATTCCCATGACAACCTGAAGTAGATTTTTCACAATAAAAGACTGGGGTTTTAATACATTATTCAAAAAATATTTAACTTCATAATTTGTTCTAGACTCAAAATTGTCCGTACGTGTGAGTGAATGTGTGTGTGTGTGTCGCCCTGTGAAGGACTGGCGCCCCCTCCAGGGTGTATTCCCGCCTTGCGCCCAATGATTCCAGGTAGGCTCTGGACCCACCGCGACCCTGAACTTGATAAGGGTTGCAGACCGCTAAGTGACTTTCTGTGTCCCAAATGGCGCTCTAGTCACTATATAGTACACTATTTTAAGGTAGTGTCCGAAATCGTTCCCTACCCTCGTGAATTCGAACACAGCTCACACTCGCGCCCAAAAAAATCTCAAACTGAATTTTTTAACGGAAAAAGCACGTTATGTCGGTGAGTAAAAACATTTTGTTTGTAAGTATTGTTTGTAAGTATAATTACAAAGTTCGTTGTTGTCAGTGTTTTTGCTAGATACACGAACACGTTATAAATACGTTATTTCAGTATGTATTAGGAGGGTCGAGGATAAATACACGAATATTCAACTGCGGCACGCGTGTTGTTTGTGGTTGATTTCGCCAAATAATTAACAGAGTTACTTAATTACACACACAAAAAACTCGCTGATAATATTGCCTCCGTGTAAGTAACAAGATTTTTGACTTAAAGAAAAGCTTATAAATGTAGTTACTATGAACATTCATATCACACATAAACTGTAATCTCCTTTTATGTTTTATTTTTTTCAGCATCCAGCCCACGTTCAGGCCACTTTTGACCCTTCAGTGTTCAATGTTCTCAGCTGTATCTATGGGATGTTTCAGTATGAACTCTCCATGGCCCTTGGTTGGCCTTTTGACTTCAGTCAGGTGATTACTTCAGATTATGACTTTTTTGAGGATACATTTCCAGTAAGGCTTTAAACTGCATTCTAAACTTTGTCATTTGTCTGTGAGAGTGACACCCCACAGCTCCGTAGGTGGTGGTGCCGGTTACTTTCAGGGAGCATGTCACCTGCAGGGTATTTACACCTGTTACTCAAACAAACATATTTACACACACATGCAGCTTCCTCTTCAGACACATTGTACATTGTACTGTGATGTTTTGCATTTTGGAGAGACCACTTGTTAAAGTCGTTGTATTGAGTTATTTAAATTGTTTTTGTTTCATTGGTAAATTGCAAACAACGTAATGTTTGTAAATGTAGCTGATAAACCTAATTTTCAATTAACTTACATCATTTAAATTCCAGCTGTATTTTAGAACGGTGAGCTCTAATGTACAAGGAAAGGTCAGTAAACAGAAGAAGGGAAAGACTGAGGAGCGTTCGAGGTCTGATGGTTTATATGAATTTATAAGGGCACATGTCAGTGTGGAACTAGTGTGACTTAAAATCAGTTATTTACAGCATCTGATAAACTCAAATTAGACATGTTCCATTGTTAAATAGTATTTATATTAATTTCAGTCTGGATTTCACCTTGTTTTTTTCTGTTAACAGTAAAGGAGACAGAATGTTTACCGTCTCCATTGAGCAGGTGTTTATTATGTGTCTGTTCTTGAAGCTGAACTGGGCATTTCAACTTTCATTTTGCTTCATGTGCAATAGACTTCACAAATGAGAAAACTGGGGTTTGTTTTAAAAAATTAATTGGAATGTTGGTTTCTGTGGTAAATTTATATTTAGCTTTTTTGTTTCACTAAATTTAAATAAACTGTTAAACAATATCTGCACTCTTCTAGAACGTCTTTAACAGATGCCCCTCTCGGTCCTGGAGCAGATTCTATTAGAGGTCGTCCTGGAAGAGGGGGACCACGCTTTTTTTAAAGCTCTCACTGGTGTGTCGACTCTTCCGGGACACTGTTGGGAGACAGTCATTCCGGGCCCAAGCACATTTTCAGAGGCTTTACAGTGAATATAAAGTGCATTATTGTATTTCAGTAAACTTTATTTTAAGATGGTTGTATTCCTTATAAGAAGAGGTGGTAATCTGATTATTAATTCACGCCGAGACGGCAGCCAGCCGACAGTGCCAACGTGCAGCCAGAATCAGCCCAGATCTACCTTGCTAGCTGGGCTGTGTCCACTCTCTGTCCACTCTGTGAGACACTCCTCCCTCGTTGGTCCACCTTGTAGATGTAAAGTCAGAGACAGTAGCTCATCTGTCGCTGCACAGTGTGTGTCGCTCGTCCTCTAGTCCTTCATCAGTGACACAGGACGCTGTCGGCTGGATGTTTTTGGTCGGTGGACTGTTCTCAGTCCAGCAATGACCAGTGATCCAATACAAAAATAAATAAGTAAATAAATCAAATCAAATCAAATTGATTTGTATAGAGCTTTTTACAACTGATGTTGTCACAAACCAGCTTCACAGAATTCAGGTAAGACAGAGGTTTGACATTAAATGTAAAAATAAATGTAAAAATGTAAAGAATGTAAAGATGTAAAAAAAAAATCCTCAATAAAAAATGTAAAATAATAAGTAAAAAATCCTACATTAATTTCTTTCCGCTGAGTAACTGTTGCAGTGTCTTTTATTTTGTCACTATCTAATGGCATCTATGAAATGAAACAATATCTACACAATCTACACGGCTTTGGTTAGAATATGATGTTTTAAATTTTTTGTGAATATGTTGTTGTATAAATATAGTTGTGTGGTGAGAGGAAAAGAGGGTGACAGAGAGACTCCTGAATATTCGCTACTGTACTTCTGTGCAAAGGAAATTTTTATTTAAAAATCCCAGCAAATTGTCAAAAGGACTGTTCGTTAAAGGGTTTACTGTCTTACAGATCAGGGATGGGTCTCATACATTAGCTGTAATTTTGTCTCTGACGTTTGTAAGGACGTATAGTTTAATTCAAGGTTGTTTTTTGTCGGAATATCAGAAATACACCAGTGTCCCATGTCTGTAAAAGCAAAGTAAATTAGATTGAAGTGTATCTGAGAGACTGTGTGTTTATTATTTAAGGATGAATGATATTGATTAATTTCAGATTTTTACCTGTAAACGGGGGAATACAGACAATTAGCTAAATGTGTGTCGTGTCTGTAGTCTCTTACACACTAAAACAACACAGGAGTGAAATTAGACCATTACTGATACTTGCAGTAGTTTACAAACTACACTAAACTACAGTAAAAACGGAGGTGACGAACAGAGGGTGGGAAAAGCGCTTTGTGATTTATTATTTGAAAATTAGGACGTATGAGCCACTAATAATAATAGAGCTGTTTTATAATTATTGCTCTATAGAGGGGATGGGGGTATGTAACAATTTAATATATGTATATATAATATATAGAATTAGTGTTCTCCATACTACAGAAAGAAGTTAATAATAATAATGATATTTGATCAAGTGCAACCCACAAGAAATACTACACTACACCACACCTCTTATATTAGTTAATGTAACTGTTCCAGGCCTGTGTTGATGGGTTATTGGGAATACATTTCAATAGCTTTTTTAATATTATTGTTATTATTATAATAATTATTATTAACACCCTTTTTGTAGTATGGAGAACACCAATTCACTTTAAATAATTCATTGGGCCCAGCAACTCTAATTTCCAATGCTGTATATTCATTAATTCATTGTCTGTGACCCTTATCCACTTTCTTGGTCGCGGTGGGTCTGGTACCTACCCAGAATCACTGGGCGCAAGGAGGAATGCTACATATTGCAAATAACATTTTATTGTTAAATAGCGCCCCCCCCCCCCCCACCACACACACACACACACACACAATAGGGCAATATTTACAAAACAGCTGTTAAATTTTGTGGCTCATAATTCCCAATTTTCATATAATAGCGTCAAGTGCTTTTTGCCTGCTGTTTGTCACCTTCATTGTTACTGTGTAGTGTAGTTTGTTATTGACCCATTCACATGCACAGTTCAAGAACACAAATCAGGTAACCCATGGATACCACTCTTGGTGACACTTGGTGTGACCTTAGGCTCATGTGCAGTGCTCCAGAGCTTCTTATATATTGTTTCATGCTGAAATCACTCACTGAAAGAGGTGCCTACCAGGTGTCTTTACACACACACTCTTTCACACACTCTCTCACCCCCCTCTTCCCCTCAGGTGTCCAGACTGCTGTATGAGCATGCTAAAGAAGCTGAAGTGAAGTTTGACTGTGTGTGTAGTGATGTGGACACAGCTCTGCCACTGGCCACCATCATCTGCACCAACTACAACTGCCCCATGCTCATGCGCAGAAAAGAGGCCAAGGACTATGGTAATCATTCATCTCCTTATTATACTTCTACAGTACAGGGACAGTGTGAGACGATGAGGAACTCCACTCTGCTCTTCCCTCATCACACAGCATAGTCCCGGCCAATGTGATTATTTGTCAGATTTACATTTCAGCATTTAGCAGACACTCTTCTCAAGAGCATAATTTCTCAGAAGCATAATTTTAATATTTTTTCATTCATCGCCTTATTATACTTCTACAGTACAGGGACAGTGTGAGACAATGAAGAACTCCACTCTGCTCTCTGGGTGGATGCTATGGGCCCCTGCCTTCCCTCATCACTAGGGGTGTGGTGAGATTAAAACATATTTCTCGTCAAGTTTATACCCGTTTGATTGTGTGAACTTTTTAAGAAGGATCTGACAGCGATGGCAGCAAGCGCGACAGCTCATAAGTCAGAGCAGCTCTCAGCAGAAGAGGTATAGCTTGTGATGAGTTATCTATTTAGTTACAGAGGAGCTTTTCTAGGAACAGCTGGAGTTGGAGGACATTTTCAAAGAAAATGCTCCCGCTGTTTTTAAGTCATATGTCTGGCTGCATTTTGGGCTCCCAGTGGAAAAAATAAACGGTGACAGACAGGAATAGTTCTAGTTCGTGAAATACATTTGGAACTGTTTGGCAAGATTCCAACGACCTCAATTGATTTGCGAACTAGAAAAGTTAGTTCCAAACTGGAACCAAAGAAGACTAGGTTCTTCAGCGTGAACCGTGGCTTCGTCCGTGTTGAGGTTTAGTAACTCTCAGAGACTCAGATACAGTGTTATCACCCAGTGGAGCTGAATGGGGTCATTTACAGTGCTCCTTATAAATAAATAATAGATAATAAAATAGGAACATGCTCTGTTTGTGTGTGTTTCTGCGACTGTGTTTGGCGTGAAACCATGCACGTTGTTCAGAGGCACGGCTCTGCGTTGGTTACGTTTCTCTGTGGTTCACAAGCTCAGCAGGACGCTTCAGAACTCTGCAACATTTACACAGTATTATGTCTGATCTCACTCCACGGCAAACAAAAAATAAACAATGACCCTGTCTTGACTCTGACAGTTTATCTGAGGCTCTGGCGCTGTATTCATCCACAGCTAATACAAGCACTATGCAAGAACACTTACAGCACCTCCATGGCTCTCTTCTTAAGCCAGTTGTGCCGGTAAAGAAAATGGCAAAAGGACAGACAACACTTTCAAATGCCTTGGACTTCCACAGTCAAGTGCTAGAGCCACAGCAATAACAAGAGACGTAGGCATTTTTGTTGCAGTTGATATGAGACTATTTTCTGTCAGTACCAGTCTCTTAGCTCTGTATTGTGTTTGAAGAAAAAATTGCACAGTCTTGGACATTTTAAGCATAGATTTAATATGACTGGTTATGGTTTGCACTTATTGTGCTGTGGAAAGGGGTCCTGTTAGGTCACACACTGCTTCAGTTAAAAGCTAGAAACTCCTGCGTATTTCCTACAAAGTTAAGTCTCAGGTGACTCAGTCATACAGGAGAGAAACCAGTCGGCTGAGTTTGCGTTTTTTAATAAAGCAAATAAAACCAAAACTTTTTCCAAACATATTTTTCGTCTTTTCTTCAGTTTTCTTAAAACTATTTAAAAATCTTGTTTCGTCTCATTATCGAGAACACTATCGTATCTCGTCTTGTCTCGTGAGATGAGTATTTCGTCACACCCCTAATCATCACACAGCACAGTCCCGGCCGAAGTGGTCAATTGTCAGAATTGCATTTCAGCACTTAGTAAACACTTCTTACTACAGAGATCTGTCATCATGTTCAAAGAATACACACTCTCCGAGACAAACAGGATTAGAGTTCAAACTCCACTGAACTAAGACCCCACTCAATACAGGAGTCACTGCTGAACCCTGAAGAGCGTAATACACACTCACACACTGCAACACCTCACCACAATAATTGCTGAGACCTGAGAAAGAGACCCAGTTCAATATGTTGATAAGTGCAGGATTAGTGGTCATTTAAATACTGCACAAACAGATGAGTCCTCAGCCTGTGTTTGAAGATGGTGACGGACTCTGATGTTTGGAGAGTGAGGCCCTATCACACTTCTTACTTTTACAAATAAACCAAAGAACAGGGCTTTATTCCCAGGCTACTATCTGTGCTCTGTAGGCAGTAGACTGGGGCAATAATGTAAATTTAGACAAATAATTAGTATCTCCAGAAATGTTGCCATAACCCATAATATACTGTGTTATAAATCAAGTACCTCATGTGATTGTTACCTTTCATCTGTGTAAGGCAAGTGGTCATTTTATTTCAGCCTATGGAAGTGATCCACACAACAGACACGTTTTACCAGACACGTTTGTTGGTTAAAGGGAAACATTTTGCTTTTTGTTTTAACTACTAGATTTTATACAATACAAAAATTATGCTACTAACCAATTAAATACAATTGAATGTAATATATTTATTTGTATAGTACCTTTCATACAGAAACAACAAGAATGTAGAGTGCAAACTCTTGTGCCAGTGCTGCTTCGTGACGTGTGTGTGAGTCAGATTTTGGTGGGGCTTTGTTGTTCTGTGTACACACATCACATATCTTTGTAGGTGCAACACCTTTCAGGGTCCTCCAGAAAACTTTGGTTGTGTTGTAACTGGATTTGCAGCTTTTCTGAACCTGGATCATGTTTAAGAACTTGCATTTGTTTTCTGAATATGTATCATTTTTGTGAAATGAAGCCCAGGTGTTGTTTTGATGGATGTGTTTTGAAGCTTGTATTTTTGCAGTGCTTTTTGGGCTTTCTCTGCCACTGTACCCTCTGTCACATTGACCATTGTTCAGTTTCTGACCACAGGATTGCTGTTGTCCAGATGTCTGGGTGGTGGATCATTCTCAGCTCAGAGGTGACACTCAGTGTATTGTGGGTGGTGCTATTATGAGTGTCTCAGACACATCAGTGTTGCTGGAGGTTTTTTTTTTTTTTACACAAACTGTCACTGCTAGGGCACCAAACAAGTGCAAAATAAAGTGAGGCCTTATAGTTGCCTACCCTATTGCAGATATAAATGTTACTTGAGGTAATAAACTCACAAATTTTGGTAAGTTGCCACAAAGTATGCTAGTAACACAGGTGCACCACTTGGGTTAAAAGCGCTGTATAGTTGAAATCTTTTCCTACTTGATGCTTTAAGGTACCAAGTCTATAAATATTCCTCGAACTTAAACACTGATCCCCCGTAGTGCCTAAATAATAATTACAATGTAGTATTTGTATTCCTAGCTAGAACTTTTATCCACATTTATTGTGTCTGATTATGGAGGAACAGATTTGGACAGGGCTTTTTAACTGTCTATAAATATTGTCTTTCTTGACCTTCATGCTTATTAACAAATGCTAGAAGATCTTTGATTATTATGATTAATATTTAATGTAAGGTGCATTTCTCTTGGTTATAATTGGCCTGAGAAACAGATCTATATAGGATCTATATTTCACGACAGAGATAAGTGTGAAATGATACTATTGAATGTATTATTTTAGAAATAATAAAAATTGTTTTAAAAAATCAGACTTTTCTGAAATGAATGTGAATTTGAACGGGAAATTCATCGAGTGCAACATACGATGCTGAAGTTGGCTATATAAATATTCCACAGTAAAACTTCATCATATTCAGGATATTAATAGTCTGTTATATTATGTCTTCAATGAGCCTTTCAGATTTGAGACACTTTGAATATAAAGAGATCATATCAAATGAATTAAGCCAAATGTGCAATTTCTCCACACATTCTATCATGTCCAGTGCTATGTTCACAGGGCAATTACAAAAAAATTCCACAGTAAAATTTCTTCATCTTCAGGATATTAATAGTCTGTCTTCAGTGAGCCTTCCATATTTTTGAGACACTTTGAAAATAAAGAGATAATTTTCGCGGAATGAAGCTAAACGTGTAGTTTTTCCACTGTATGGAAGTTGTGTTGTTATTTTGCCATCTAGTGGCTTATTTTAGCCATATATGGCACAGATGTGGTTGTACTGTGAAACAAGCACTTCGGAAGTGAACTTGGAAAATTTCTTAAGGTGAATTTTCTGTTCCACCTTAAACGGCAAATAGGAACTATTGCTCCATTTAAGGTGGAACGGAAAATTGTAATGTTAGCCAAGAAGCTAACGGGCCAGCAATATTCGCGCTGTGGTCTCGCGCGAGTGTCCTGTCAGAGCCGTTTAACGGCACTTTTTCCAGTTACAGTAAAATGACAATTAGAAGATTATACCTAACGCAATCATGTACTCAGTAAAATTGGCGAATTTGTTAAAGAATATATTGATTGTTAATGGTAATAAGCTGTTCAATTTCGCTGTTGAAATGAAAACCGGGGGGGGGGGGGGGCGCTTTGGGGTTGGTTTAAATTGCAGGTTACCAGGAGTTCTGATTATCTAACTTACCCTTATCTATTTGATTTCTCATTCAGAGATATTAGTTTCTTTGAACAGCCTGTTAATTAATTTATTTATTTATTTTTACCGCTGTGCTGCTACTTACATGCATTCCTCTGAAGAAATCCTTCAGTTACTCATCCAGGTCTTATAATACTTCTGTTGGATGCTTATTGGTCCTTTCTTATAGTCTACTCACAGTCCATTGGCTCAGTCAACATTCTAGAATGTCGTGGTCAATGTACTGATTTTACAGGTCAAATGTGTTAAAGAAGGACAGTTAAGTTATATTTTTTACTCTCAGCATATTATAGATCAGAGGTGTTTAGTCCTTATTGCAAAGGTCTTGCAGGTTTTTATTATGTTAAGGTAGAAGCATCACCTAATCAGTTGTTGGAAACCAGTTTATTAAAAGAACTGGAATTGCCTGTGCCCCTGCTTGGAATGAAAACCATGCAGCCCTCTGTGGTTATATTTGATGTCAGGATGCTGTTCAAACTATGGTTCCATGATCATAGCCACATTTTTACCCATTTTAGTTTTGCTAGACACAGTCAGTAGAACAGTAACCAGAGAAGATTTTTTCTACTGTGAATGGTTGTGTTTACAGAAAAAGCAGCAGACTTGGGACTAGAAGGTTGCTGGTTCAATTCCCATGACCAATAGGAAAATTGCGGATGGGGAGAGTGAAGGAACCGCACTGCCCTCCTACATCACCATCCACATGTGCAGTGCCCATGAGCAAGGCACATAACTGCTCCAGGTGTGTTCATTGACCCTAGTGTGTGCGTGTGTTTCTGTTCACTGTCACGGATGAGTTAAATGTGGAAGGCACATTTCATAACACGTACAATGACCAATAATTCCACCAAATCATGCTGCACTCAAGTCACTGTAGCACTCAACTAACATTTGTGTGTGTTTAGTCTACATTCATCTCAGGTGAATTGAGTGTTTAATGAAATATGTCTGTGTTAAACTGTTTTTGTCAGTGTTTACATTGGAATTGTGAACTAACTGACAGACACAGGATGTGCTATATTTTTGACGCAGCAGTTTTCTCGGTGTTTAGGTTCTGTTGCCTCCATGTGGCAGATTGGATGGGTCAGAATCACATGACTACAGCTCAGTATCGTTAGTTTAAAAGGGACACTACACCCACACACACCAGGACATTAACAAAATTAAAATGGAATGACCAGAATTAAAAGAAACATCAAAATAATAAATATTTGCAAGATTTACATTAATTAGATTCTGAATGTGGAAATTGATTTAATTTTCCATTAATTCCCCAGCTCCACCCGTTGCAATTTTCATGCAGAAACAGTAATTCGTGATCCTGACACTGTTCCTCTGTTAACTTTTTAACTTTTAAAAAAAATTTTCACAGGTTTTTCCCAAGAGAAAAACCAGAGGGAAAGCTCTGGTGGAGGAGGAGAAGAAGAAGAAGAAGAAGAAGAAGAAGATGAAGAAGAAGAAGAAGATAGAGTGACCCAGGAGAAAACTCAGGAGCCTTTACCAAAATACCGGCCAGACTTGCACGGCACTCTGAAAAGAGAAACCCAAGACTGAGCACTGAGGCATGTGTTGGCTTCCCTTAAGTAGGAGTAGCCCAGGTGGAACCAATTGCCCCAAATTAAGAGTGCCTCTGTCTCCGTCTAGTGACTGGGGGTGCCTTAGCAGGCAGCCTCGCCCCAGCCCCAGGCAGACCTCTTACAGAATCTTCCTATAAACTCTTCATTCCAGACACAACCTTGATTCACTTATTTATTTACGGTAAGAAGCATGCATTATTAATATGACATTTTGGATAAATGACTTCTAGTCCATTTCATATCTTTTTAGAAATGCAAGCTAGTAACATATAAGACTTTTCACATATTTGAATAATGCAAAAATATAGTCAATTTATACCTTATCAACAAAATACCAGAAAATTATTTTGCAGATCCCTAGTACATGTACAGTACATATGTTTTCTTTTTTTTATTTTTTATATATATATATATATATATGGCGGCACGGTGGCGCAGTCACACAGCTCCAGGGACCTGGAGGTATGGGTTCGATTCCCGCTCCGGGTGACTGTCTGTGAGGAGTTGGTGTGTTCCCCCCGTGTCCGCGTAGGTTTCCTCCGGGTGCTCTGGTTTCCTCCCACAGTCCAAAAACACACGTTGGTAGGTGGATTGGCGACTCAAAAGTGTCCATAGGTGTGAATGTGTGTGTGTCTGTGTTGCCCTGTGAAGGACTGGCACCCCCTCCAGGGTGTCATCCTGCCTGATTCCAGGTAGGCTCTGGACCCCCCGCGACCCTAAATTGGATAAGCGGTTACAGATAATGGATGGATGGATATATATATATATATATACACACACACACACATTTTATTTATTAATTTTTTTAACAGTATAACTTAATGATGATGATGATAATAGTGAGCCAAACTGGGCTGGTATTTTAATGCTGGCAACATTGGTCAGTATTCGTCAAGCTTCTTAATATAAGTGAGTTTCAGGATTTCTTGATGCAAGTCAAAGTAAATAAGAGATGGATCTGATCTTAAGTCAACACTCCTACTCTGATGAACTTCATGAACATGGACCACACGGCAAGAAAAGTTATTCACAATTATTTCTATAACCATCATCTAAATTTTCATGATTGTGACAGTCCTATTTGCCACTTGGTGTTGACAGATTCTGCTGCACTATTGACCCTAGTCCATACACTTGTATTTACATTTGGTAATTATAAAAATTTTAACATTTTGTTTTATATATATATATATATTATATTTCCTTTTTGTTTAGTGGATTTCATCACTGCCTGTAAGCATTAGATAGAATGAAGACACTTATATTTACATTAATTCTTCACTTATGGCAGCTAGCTCCTTATTTTTATTGATATTTATCAAGCTTTTTATCGCTGGCTTTTACAAAGAGTCCCACAACTTTGTCTATTCTTAAGGTCAGTTTAGTCAAGTATTCAAATATTATTTAGAAAAGTTAAAGTTAAAAAAATCAATCTCTTTCTTTCTTCTTTGTAGAACCATTTGAAGACTCCTTTTATACTTGGACATTTCGAGTGAAGTGAACCTCCAAACAAATATGAAACTTCACATCGAACAATATAAGATTTGCTGTCTAACAAGACAACAGTCGGTTGCCTCATACCAGCAGTATTTTCTGTGTGCACGAAACTAAAAAGGATCCTGTGAACTAGAACAGGAAAATTAATTTATCTGCTCAGTTTAAAAAGGCCCTGCCGCCCTCTCACTAAACTTACATTAAACTCTTCAAACAGTGTCATAGAGACACCACATGCACATAGTTTTGATTGAGGACAAATGTATACCTTAGGTTCTGAGTGAAACGCTGGTTTATTTGATCTGAGATGTCTCTCTCCTCTCAGGGACGAAGCGGATGATCGAGGGCATTATCAAAGCAGGTGACGTGTGTCTGATCGTTGAGGACGTGGTGACGAGTGGCAGCAGTGTGCTGGAGACGGCTCGGCTGCTGGAGAAGGAGGGGTTAAAGGTGAAGGACGCCGTGGTGCTGCTGGACCGAGAGCAGGGAGGACGAGACATGCTCGAGGCCGAGGGTATCACCCTCCACCCGGTCTTTACCATCTCCACCCTGCTGGATGTACTGCTGGACGCCGGACGCATCGACCCAGGTCAGTTTCTCTTCCGTTCTCAGTCCTGGACCTGCAGCTCTCATCATTAGTGAATCCAGCTGCTGTTCTCCATAGAAAACATAAGATAACACTGGATGTTCTGAAGCAGCTGCACATGAGCCTGAGGTCACCGTACTCAGTGCTGTGTGTCAGCTCAAGGGGCAAAAAACCCTCAAGCTCTGGGGTGTGGGGCAAATAATAAACCCTCGATAAAACAGCAGCACCGTGAATAATTCAGTGTTTACTTTAGAAAATACATCAAATACAATCAGTTATTCAGAATCTAATATCAGTTTTTATGTTTCTAAATATCTAATATCAGTTATTCAGTTGTTCATGTTCAGTTACAATATATTCACTGTCTCATTAATTAACCCCTATCAAGTGTTCTGCTGTAAATAAGTGCTATTGATTACTCAGTATTAGTTATGACTGAGTGTTATTTTATAGAAATAATAGTAAATATAAAGTGATTCCTTTATGAAGCTCTTATTAAAGTGTGAATAAATGTTGCCTGTTGCAGCCACACGCAGGAGCGTGAAGACTTTTATCAAGGGAAACCAGACCTTCACTAAACCACCAGGGAACAGCTCCCCCAGAGGCGAAGGAGATGATGTGTGAGGAGAAAACAATTGACAAACAGCAGATTTGATTCAGAAGAATGTTGCCCTGTTCCATAAAGAATACAACAAATAAAACGAGAAACTTGCCTTTCCTAAAGGAAACATGAAATGGCTGTGCTGCTTGGATCAATCTTGCACCCTAATTTTATCTTTCTTTTTTTTGTCTCACACACACTGGGTAAGACACCTGTAGGGTTGTGACAAGGACGCTCAATGTGGTGTAATAATTTTGTTGTTTGAGCGAGTATTAGTCATGTCATAACGAGTTAATCGCAGACAATTTTCTTTGCACTGAAAACACATTGAACTCTATGGGAGCATAAACACTCCCTAGAGCCGAAGAAAAATTCATAACTGAACCCGTATTTTCAGACGGTCTCAAATGTACAGGAGCTAGAAAGGGGACATTTCTCTAACATTTAAAATTGAAAAAGAAGTCTCTAGGTGAAAGTATAAGGACGTTTATGGCGAAATGCTCAGCTAAAAAGTGGAAAAAGGGTTTTCGGCGACCGGAAGTTATTCATTTTCAATGCGGCAGCTACACTGGGGTGTGTCTGAAATGATTCACCTGTTCACTCATTCACTGATCACTAGACTGTAGACTGTACTGTGTAGAACACTATATAGGGAACAGTGAGAGGGAACTCAGACACTCACTTATTCAGGAAACTAATTATTTTGACCTTTCATCATGGGACATGAGAAATGTGATGAGAAAAAAAAAGTTTTTATTAATGTATGCTGTCTTCAGTTTTAAAATACTTTATATCATTTTTAATGTAATAACAAGTTATGAATAAAAACAGTTTACGTGTCTTATTTCAGCGTACAAACTGCATTTATTCAGTACTCTTCACACACACTTTTATATTCCGTATTAATCAAAAGGTCCGTCACACCTGCAGTTCTGTTGTTTTTAGTAAAGATTATAGCCCTAAGACAGAGATGTAGTCGTTCTCTGACAAGGACTAGGGATCTGAGTCGAGCCGTTAGTTTGTCGGTGAATTCAAACGGTCAGCTGTAATTTACTGCTGTGGCCACAAGGCTACGCTGTTATTCAGAGAAACTAAGGGCTGACCTCAGAACACCCAGCGCTGAAAATTAGCGTTATAGTTAACACATTTAAAATTTAAAATTAAAATACACTGCCCGACTTTATCAAGTACAAACTTAGAATGGTGTATACTTTTATTACGAAACCATACAATCTGAATGCATTTTTATTATTTCACCGTAAGCAGCAATTAACTAATGTTTTATTCCCAATTTAAATCTCATTTCCTGTTACTAAAGTGGTACACATACTTTTATCATACCTTTTAGAAACAAAACATCACTGTAACAGAAAAACTGGAAATCTTCATATTATTAACTTTATTTTCACATGGAAACACCTAGAATACTGTCACCTCAACAGGAGATATACACAGCCCAAATCCACTTATTAAACAATTATAAGATTCTGACAGTGATAAATGGTTTTATAGTGGTGTGTGCACTGTGTTTAGAGCAGCTTCAATAGACAGAGGAAAGATGGTCCCTGGAGCTGTGTGACATAGACACCACCGTGCCTCCTGTAAATATACAGTTTAATTTTTTAACTGAATTACTGAAATAAATTAACTTTTGTTGCTAACTGGGGCAAGTCTGTCTGAGAATGAATGAATGTTGACCGTAAAGAGCAAAGATGCAAATAAAATATAGGAATTGTGTCCATTATCGCTTCATGTACGTGGACAAAATTGATACCCTTCTTTTAAAGAAAGAAAAACTCACAATGGTCACTCAAATAATTACATATTACCACCATCACTGCTTTCATTATCTACTATTACTATTGTCAGTACACATGATCAGAAAAGCAGACTTTTGTGATGGTACAGGGACCTTTTGTCAATAATTTGTAGATTGACCAGAGGAGGATAGGTCCCTCCTCATGAGCCTTGGTTCGTCTCAAAGTTTCTTCTTCATCTCTGAGGGATTTTTTCCTTACCCCTGTCGCCCCTGGTTTTACTGGATTTCTGTGAAGCTGCTTTGTATCATTTGTAAAAAGCGTTATATAAACAGCATGGCTGTGATGCGGCACAAAATAGTCCATCTCAGCCGTGCGGTTATTTCATGATAACACACGACCTCGAGTGTTCTACTGCTTTTATATAACAGTTCAGTAAATATATAAACTATAAAAGTTATGTCAAAAGTATTTATGAAATAAGTAAATCCTTCCACCAAATTGTAGTTCCTCAACAAGTAGCATGTTGCTACGTCACAGTAACGAACTCTACAGCTCTTCAGTGAGTCACTGCCCTCACTCTCCATTTATTTCAAGTTAAACGTGTTAATAACAACTGAGTATAATTACGTACATGATATTTTTATCGGTATTTTATTCTCGAAGTACAATGAAGACAGTTTATTGGAGCAAAACATTAACTGAAGCTTATTAAACGGTGAAAAATGTGATAACGACAGCTGAGCTGCACCGTAGAGAATTAGCAACGGCGTTCAGCGGACTGATACAGTGTTTGTGGGGGGAAAAAAACGTGCTCTTATCGCGAATCAGAGTGCTCTACCGGAACTAACTTGTATAATTTTTCAGTCTCACTATTTGTATGGCACACTGGTAAGCACAGCGATGTGTGATGACAGGTTTACACCGTAAAACAGTTAAACAATCTTCACTGCCCATCACAGGTAGTCAACAGATATGACTCCATCATTTGAAGAATATTATAAAAAATAAAAAAACACCAATAATTGCTGCAGTAGCTGTGGAAGGTCATATACAGGCACTGTAATACACACGTGACCACGGAAATGTGAGAACCAGATATTTTGCGTGCTTCTTTCACTGTGAAGAAAACTTCAGGGGGGTTCTAGGAGCCAGTGAGTCTAGTCCTGTGGACTCCACCACTATAACGAGTACTTTAATCTAATAACGGACAAATGAATAGATTCAAACCAATTTATAGCATTATTCTGTAGAAAACACAGACTATAACAGGTGTGTTACTTTCATTTAAACATCAGCAGACAGGATGGGAGTGAAACTGCTGCACACACAAACACATTTTTAGATCATTTTTCCTCCCACAGGAGCAGGAATATTCTGTGTTATGTGGTTGAATATAAATACAGAAAAAACAGAAATCATTGCCTACACAGGTCATTTCACTGCAACATACAGACAGCTCTCTTTTAGCCTGGTCATATGAGCTATTCTACAGCTAATTTCTGTTAGGGTTTTCATTTTATTTATACATTAACTTAATTGTTTATTTTTTAAATTCTCGTTTCCTCCTCTCCGCCTCTGGGGGAGCTGTTCCCTGGTGGTTTAGTGAAGGTCTGGATAAGCGGTTACAGATAATGGATGGATGGATGGATGGTTTCCCTCGATGAAAGTCTTCACTCTCGTGTGTGTGTCTGCAACAAGCAACATTTATTCACATTTTAATAAGAACTTCATAAAGGAATCACTTTATATTTACTATTATTTCTATAAAATAACACTCAGTCATAACTAATACTGAGTAATCAATAGCACTTATTTACAGCAGAACACTTGATAGGGGTTAATTAACTAATGAGAGTGAATATAACTGAATAATTGAAAGTAAATACTGACTACTAGTTTGTATTTAAAAAATAATACAAAGACAGAATAGATTTAATTTAGCAATTGATTGTAAATCCTGAGAAGTGCACTGCACTTAATCAATAAATGATATTTGTTCATGAATGATTTATAACAGATCCTGAATAACTGATATTAGATATTTAAACATATAAAAACTGATATTAGATTCTGAATAACTGATTGTATTTGATGTATTTTATAAAGTAAACACTGAATTATTCACGGTGCTGCTGTTTTATCGAGGGTTTATTATTTGCCCCACACCCCAGAGCTTGAGGGTTTTTTGCCCCTTGAGCTGACACACAGCACTGAGTACGGTGACCTCAGGCTCATGTGCAGCTGCTTCAGAACATCCAGTGTTTTCTCATGTTTTCTATGGAGAATAACAGCTGGATTCACTAATGATGAGAGCTGCAGGTCCAGGACTATGAGAACGGAAGAGAAACTGACCTGGGTCGATGCGTCCGGCGTCCAGCAGTACATCCAGCAGGGTGGAGATGGTAAAGACCGGGTGGAGGGTGATCCCCTCGGCCTCGAGCGTGTCTCGTCCTCCCTGCTCTCGGTCCAGCAGCACCACGGCGTCCTTCACCTTTAACCCCTCCTTCTCCAGCAGCCGAGCCGTCTCCAGCACACTGCTGCCACTCGTCACCACGTCCTCAATAATCAGACACACGTCACCTGCCTTGATAATGCCCTCGATCATCTGCTTCGTCCCTGAGAGGAGAGAGACATCTCAGATCAAATAAACCAGCGTTTCACTCAGAACCTAAGGTATACATTTGTCCTCAATCAAAACTATGTACCTGTGGTGTCTCACATCAGAGGGGTTTTACGCTTGAACTATGACATTGTTTAAAGTGTTTAATTTAGTGTAAGTGAAGTGTGAGGGCGACATGGCCTTTTAAAAAGATTTATATAAAAGTGAAATTGTTTCTGCTTTTTTCTTTTTTTTGCTTCTGACTTTTGAAATACATGGCAGAACCCATGTCTTGTATACGTCTGTGCGTGGTGGTGATTGTTGAAGCACTGACTCCAGCTCCAGTCCAGTCTCTGTGAATCTCCTGCACATTTTTGAATGGGATTTGTTTCACAATCCTCTCCAGGGTGAGATTATCCCTATTGCATTGTGGGCTTTTCTTTCATTAACCAAGGGGTACCAATAACTTTGTCCACGTGTGTACGCTGATTAATATAGAAACATCCTGGTAAAACGTGACTGTGTTGATCACTCCTATAGGCTGCAATAAAACGCTCACGTGCCTGACATACATGTGCATCTCAAGTTATTCATTCATTGTCTGTAAACCCTTATCCAGTTCAGGGCGGCGGTGGGTCCAGATCCTACCTGGAATAACTGGGAGCAAGGCAGGAATACACCCTGTAGGGGGCACCAGTCCTTCACAGGGCAACACAAACTCACACATTCACTCACACCTACGGACACTTTTGAGTCTCCAATCCACCTACCAGCGTGTGTTTTTGAACCAGGGGAGGAAACCGGAGCACCCGGAGGAAACCCACGCAGACACAGGGAGAACACACCAAACTTGCACCTTGAATAAACTTTTTGATATTCTAATTTTTATTAAAAAATGAAACTCTGTTTCATTAAGCAGTGATCCATTTCAAGTGTTTATTTCTTTTAAATGTTGATGATTATAGCCATCAGCCAATGAAAACCCTAAAGTCCATCCATCCATCCATCCATTATCTGTAACCGCTTATCCAGTTTAGGGTCGCGGGGGGTCCAGAGCCTACCTGGAATCATTGGGCGCAAGGCGGGAATACACCCTGGAGGGGACGCCAGTCCTTCACAGGGCAACACAGACACACACACATTCACTCACACACTCACACCTACGGACACTTTCGAGTCGCCAATCCACCTACCAACGTGTGTTTTTGGACTGTGGGAGGAAACCGGAGCACCCGGAGGAAACCCACGCGGACACGGGGAGAACACACCAACTCCTCACAGACAGTCACCCGGAGCGGGAATCGAACCCACAACCTCCAGGCCCCTGGAGCTGTGTGACTGCGACACTACCTGCTGCGCCACCGTGCCGCCCAAAACCCTAAAGTCATCTCAGAAAATTAGAATAATCAACACAACACCTGCAACGGCTTCCTAAGCCTTTAAAATTGTCCCTTAGTCTGGTTCAGTAGGCTCCACGATCATGGGGTAGACTGCTGAAGGACAGATGGCAGACGTTGACACCTTCCTGCTGTATCCGAGAACATTAATGGAAAGTGGAACGGAAGGAAAAATGTTTGGTAGAAAAAGGTGCACAAGCAACTGGGAAAAACTTGAAAGGATTGTGAATTCACAAGGAGTGGACTGCTGCTGGAGTCAGTGCTTCAAGAGCCACCACAGGTCGCAGTCCTTGTGTCAAGAGCCTCATGACCCAGAGACAACAGCAGAAGCGTCTCATTTGGGCCGAGGAGAAAAAGACTGGACTGTTGCTTAGCATCTTGTTTGCAGATGAAAGTTGATTTGGAAATCAAGGTCCCAGAGTCTGGAGGAAGAGTGGAGAGGCACGGTCCAAGCTGCTTGAGTCTAGTGTGAAGTTTCCACAATCAGTGATGGTTTGGAACCATGTCCTCTGCTGGTGGTCCACTGTTTTATTACAAGTTCAAAGTCAGCGCAGCCATCTACCAGGACATTTTAGAGCAGTTAATACCTCCCTGTGCTGACAAGCTTTGTGGAGATGTGGATTTCATTTTCAAGTAGGACTTGGCACCAATGACTGGTCATTAAACTCACCTGATCTGAACCCCACAGAGAATCTATGGGGCATAGTCAAGAGAAAGATGACACAAGACCTAACAATGCAGACAAGATGAAGGCCACTATTCAAAGCAGCTTTGGCCTCCATAACAATTGTTTGTTTTATAAAAACACTTAATACAAATTTCCAAGAGTTCTATTTTCTCATGAATGAGAGACAGGACTACGAAAGCCCTGAAGGGCAAGATGCGGGGGAAAAAATATTAAAATTATGCTTCTGAGAAATTATGCTCTTGAGAAGAGTGTCTGCTAAATGCTGAAATGTAAATCTGACAAATAATCACATTGGCCTGGACTACGCTGTGTGATGAGGGAAGAGCAGAGTGGAGTTCCTCATCGTCTCACACTGTCTCTGCACGGTAGAAGTATAATAAGGAGATGAATGATTACCATAGTCCTTGGCCTCTTTTCTGCGGATGAGCATGGGGTGGTTGTGGTTGGCGCAGATGATGGTGGCCAGCGGCAGAGCTGTGTACGGGACGCCACACACACAGTCGAACTTTGCTTCAGCTTCTTCAGCGCGCTCATACAGCAGTCTGGACACCTGAGAGGAAGAGTGAGAGTGTGAACAAGAGTGTAAAAACACACTAAAGGCACATCTTAGAGCAATTTCAGCATGAAACAATATAAACATGGCACAAAAAAAGTAAAAAAAAAAAAAAATATATATATATATATATTGTGAATGGTAGGTTATTTCTTTGTAACAATGCTTTTTGGCAATAAACCTTCTACCGTTGGAGCGTGTTCAATTCCCTTTGAAATGGTGCCACATTTGTAAGGAACCTGCATAATTTTACCGTACCAGGTCCCATCATGTCCGTTTTCAGACCTCTTGCACTCATCCTTCTCTTTCTATCCCTCCTTCAAAATCCATCCATCCATCCATTCATTTAAATAGGAGGCTCTTAGAGTGGGGTGATGTCATACACTGAAGGATCTCTGCCCGAAAACCTTTTTTTTTCCCCACTTTTCAGCCGAACAATTCGCCATAACTTCCTCATACTTTCACCTAGAAACTTCTAAAAAAATTTAAATGGTAGAGAAACTTGTCCTTTCTAGCACCTGTAAATTTGAGCATTATTGAAATTACGGTTTTTGAGTTATGAATTTTTGTTCGGCACTAGGGACGGTTTCGGCTCCCATTGAGTTCAATGTATTTTTAGAGCGGCTCAGAGTGCGGTTTCTAAACTTTTCTCCTGTTTTTAACTCGTCATAACATGCTCAATTCTCACTTAATCTGCATATTTTTTTTATACCATATCGATCCCCATACTCTCCTTGTAGCAACGGTATATGTGGTTAAGTGATGTGGGGAAATCTTTCCGAGCTATAAGCATTTGTTCAGAGGGTGGGTACGCTCCCATAGGAATGCACTGAAATTATTTTATTTGTTTTTCAATTTTCTGCCGAACATTTCACCATAACTTCCTTAAACTTTCACCTACAGACTTCATTTGAATTTTAAATGGTAGAGAAATTTGCCCTTTCTCAAACTTGTAAGTATCAGACCATTTGAGAATACCACTCTTGAGTTATGAACTTTTGTTTGACACTTGGGATGGTTTTACTCCCATAGAGCTCAATGTATTTTAAGAGCGGCTCGGCACGCAGATTTTCAACTTTGCCTGTTTTTAACTCGTCATTACACCATCAATTCTCGCTCAAAGTGCAAAAATGTTTACACCATCTCGAGCGCCAGACTGTCCTTGTCGTACGGTAAAGTTTTCGAGCTACGGCCAAATTTCCTGAAAGATTGCACCACTATCTCAGAATTCATTAAACAATAACTACATTACAGTGAGTTTCCATCTTATTAAGTTCACCTTGTAGCTACAGGCACTGACTCTAGTGTCATATACACCCACTATGACTGAGTACTCATGGGAGGTTTACTGAATATTATGATTATTTACAAATTATTAGCACCATTTTCTCCCATGTCCATTAATGGAAAGGAGCTGCTTTAAATATTTATTTGAACAGTGGGCCATAAGTGTTACTTAAGGGTTTACACATTTAAACTGATTATAATCCAATACTGTGCTGAGTACAAAACAGATAATACAGTCCTATAATTCTGTAATCAAATTAAAATAATGACTGTAGACATGAGAGACCTAATGGATTTCATAAGTTTGCAGTTCACCCCATAATCAGATTAACACAAATATATCATTAAAATATCAGGAGTGCTATGTATTTAATTTTCACTGAAATGTAATATTTTAAACTCTAACTAGTGGAGGGTACCTAGTTCTGTTGGAGATAAACAATGCCCTTTTTTCAAATCACAAAGGCTGCATTTCCTACACTCGCCTTCCCACAAAACATCTAGACCCCCACTTTCTGGTTTCTACCCACTTGCTGCGTACGCCCCTCCCACTTGCGGGCCTCCGGCCTGAAGAGGTATGTACTTGAGAGGTGTGAATGACGTAGGCAGTCTCTAACACTTTAAAAGGTAATTTTTAAGGGGGACGTCTTAATTATCCAGGGTTTTTTAAGGTGGAATTGTTTTTACAATACTTCATTCACAATATACTGGCTGTCTTTTCAACATTTTAAGCTTTATTTCAAGTGGTCATTTTTAAAGGTGGAGGTCTCAATACAACTGTGGGTTTCTTAAGGTGAAATTTTTTTAATGTGGTATTTTAAATGTATTGGCCATCTTTTTTTGCTTTTAAGACTCTTTTGGCCTGCGATCTGAACATCTCACTACAATTCTGGGTTTCTTAAGGTGGAATTGTTTTAAAGATGGAATTCAAAATGTTTCGTTTTCCATTCACGGCCTACGGAGCTCCATAGAGTCCAATGCAAACTGCTGCGGAAGAGTGCTCTCTTAAAATCCCACTACCAACAGCTTAGCGGTCAACACCTTCACCATAGCGTCGCCTAGTGACCCACGCAGGTTTTCCGTACCGACGACCTCGCTTTAAGCGGGAAAGACGCGGATTGGGGGACGGGGGTTTCAGCGGCGCAACATCTCGCATTTCCTCCTGTAAATGCAGACCTCTAGTTCACCATTGTGTTTTCCTCGCTGTGTCGTGATATACGTTTAAAGTGGTGCTATTGAGCTCTGGGTACTGGGAAACTGAGTTTCTCATCCATATCCGACTCCCAAAGTATTGTAGGGTATAACTCATCTGAACAGCGGCTCCTCGTGCTATAACTGTCCTCTGGAGACCGCTCCAGCTATCTAGTAACTCTGCGATTACATAAAGGGAATCCTTTAGTTCTAGTAGTCCAGACCGAACTAACGTTTGTGTGTGTGTGCGTTACTAACCTCTCGGAGTAACTCTGAGTAAGAGACGATTATTCGGAGGTCGAAGTAAATAGGAGAAAAAAGTCCACTCTTCAGTTGAAACTCTCCGAACTTCACTGCTTCCACCTCGTGGAGCTTCAATATCAACTTCTTAACACCTTCCATCCTCAAATGACTAACACTTAGCTAACCCGCATCATTTCATATAAAAGACGTGTTGGCGGGCGTTTGTCACCCCCCCCAATCGTTGAGGGTGGGGCTTTATGGCGTTAATTTTGTGCCACAATTCTGCACGCGCGCGCGCATATATTTCGAACGAGCAAGAAGGTTTCTTTCGATGTCTTTGACCTGCGCGCTCGCTACCCACTTACAGCCAATTACAAAGTGCCTCAGATTCAGCCAATCAGAAACGTCAAATGACATTTCTGATTGGATGGTTTGACCGCCAAGTGGGAAGGACATACGCGCCAGAGACATCGAGAGATCAGAGACATCGCGCGTGCAGAAACCTTCTTGCTCACTCAAAAATATCCGCGCGCAGAAACCTTCTTGCTCACTCAAAAATATCCGCGTGCAGAAACCTTCTTGCTCACTCAAAAATATCCGCGCGCAGAAACCTTCTTGCTCGTTCGAAATATCCGCGCGCGCGCGTGCAGAATTGTGGCACAAAAATAACGCCATAGGGCTTGGCTCTTACAGGGACAGTAACATTGCTGAATAAACGAAGAATGGTCAGGGGTTTTCAGCGGTGTTTCTTTACAGATACTGATGCCTGTAAGATTATCAGGGATTAGTTAAAAAATAAAACATTACCACTTTAATTCATTTATTATTGTGTAAAATATATCTTCTGCTTGTAACTCAACTGTGGCAGTGAACACATTAATAATGCACTAGTGGAGGTGAGCAGTGCTTCATTTTTAAATCACGGGGTAAGGGCACACAGAGACTGGGCTGATCCAGCGAGTGCACATGGAGTGTAAAGGAGTGTAAATTCAAAGTTTTTAAAGTAACATCAGACCTTAGTGTGGAAAAACAACGCTGACTGACGCATGGTAAAGTCCACACTGTCACACTGTGGAACACCTGTGAACAAGTGTATTAACACCTCTCAGTCAGATATCTTAGCGGATTAATGAGCTGCATCCGTTCTCTGAACTCTGGAGACAGTGACCTGGAGCAGGGCTCAAACCCACAACCCCAGGATCCTGGAGCTGTGTGACAGAGCTGTGTGACAGAAACACTACCTGTCGCACAACTTTGTAGCCCCTGTTATATTATTTATATTATATTATCTTTAAAGGCCTGTTACGTTAAGGATTCTAATTCACGATGGTTTGTGAAAGGCCTCTGTTAGTAAATGTGTTGACATATTGTTTTGAAGAATACAGTGTGTGGATCATGTTTGTTTCCTGATTCCTCGCTGCACAAGAGCCATCACGTGTTTGTTAAATATGTCCAGCACCACCATATTTAATTTAATAAAGGACTGATAAAAATCCTGGATGTTAACTGTAAATACATTCTCAGTGTTTAGCGCACTGTTTACAGTTACAATCCTACGGAGCCCCTGAAGGGACATGGTCAGAATTTCTTTTTAGGGAAAAATCTCGTGAACACCACTAACTAAGTCGTGAGCACTACTTTGTCTCTCTGTCTGGCGACATGGCAGGAAAGGAGAGGATGTGCTGTAACTCCTCCATCATGGACAAAGACCTATTTAACTTTTTGGAGTCACGTCACATTGTAGAAACAGAAAAACATACAAAGTGCTGCTCACGACTTACTAAGTGGTGCTTACTAGAATTTTCCCTAAAAAGAAATTCTCACCATGTCGCTTCAGGGGCTCTGTATTAAAGCACTTTTGAAAATAAATAAATATAAATGCTATACATCCTATCATTATTTTTATAGATGTATGATGTAAAACGAGCTGTTTTTTAAGCTGCTGCTGTAATCTCCGTGATGATAAACCTCTTCTGTCACAATCCGAACTATCAACCCTTCTCTATTTCACTCACTGAACAACCATAATATAATCACACCAGTCAGGACAAAGGTGCTTTATTGACTGAACACACACACACACACACACACACACAACTCTAGATTAGACTCCATTTCTATTTCTAAATGAGGACGTAACGGGCTGAAAAACTACTCTCAGGTGAAAAGGTCATCACCGGTGACGCTGACATTCATTGACCAATTAATTGATTCATTTATTGATTCGTTGATCCAGACCGACCACAACAATGTTCAGGTTGAATTAGGTCCAGAAGATGACTGACTGACTGAATTAATTCATTATTGTACAAAGATTTGTTACAATCTTCAGAGCTTCTGAATCGGTTCTCTATGGAAGTCTCATCAGACTTTGAAATATTACCACCTTTGAATTTGTAGTAGCACTGAATCTTTTTGCACTGAAATTCTGCATCTGAATATAACTGCTCTTGAATAGATCTCGCGAATTTTCAAGAACACGTTTTCACTGTTATTATTCAAGGGTTAATAAATTCAGATAAAAAAATTCAAACAATATATTTTGAAGTTGCTCAAATTCGGTAGACGACATTCAGACAACTACACATCTCTGCAGGCCGAAGGCCATCAAATGAGCGGGGCGTACGCAGCACGTGGGCACAAACCAGAAAGTGGGGGTCTAGATGTTTTGTGGGAAGGTGAATGTAGGAAATGCAGCCTTTGTGATTTAAAAAAAGGAAATAGTTTATCTCCAACAGAACTAGGTACCCTCCACTAGTTGTAGTTTAAAACATTACGTTTCAGTGAAAATGAAATACATAGCACTCCTGATATTTTAATGATATATTTGTGTTAATCTGATTATGGGGTGAACTGCAGACTTATGAAATCCACTAAGTCTCTCATGTCTACAATCATTATTTTAATTTGATTACAGAATTATAGGACTGTATCTGTTTTGTACTCAGCACAGTATTGGATTATAATCAGTTTAAATGTGTAAACCCTTAAGTAACACTTATGGCTGTTAGAAATTCGGCATCGAAGAGTCAGGAGACTGGAGTTCGGCGTTGACTGGAGTTTATTTTTCACATAGAATGAGGGGAATGAAGAATATGATAATCGGGTTGGGGGAGGAGCAGGAGGAAGACGAGGAGTGAGAGGAGGAGTACATAGAATGAGGGGGATGAAGAATATGATAATCGGGAGAAGAATGAGAGGTGGGGTAAGTGTGAAGAGAAGGTTTGATGGTCGAAGGAAGGGGGAGATGGGCTAGATGGATAGGTGTGAGGGGTGATAATCAAAGAAAGACATAGTTTATATCATGGCCCACTGTTCAAATAAATAAATAAACCAAAGTGCCGAACTCGTGTGTGTGTGTGTGTGTGTGTGTGTGTGTGTGTACAAACAGCAAATGTAATCAAGTTTACAAAAAGTAACAACACTTCAGTGTAAATAACCAATACAGTGTAGTGTCTGGGCAGAGTCAGTGGAGGTTCAGTGGCTGTTGAACAGCGTTTTTGTATTTTCCTCTTCCTCTGCCAGGGTTTTTGCTTGAGGAGGTGAAACGGATTAGCTGTGTTTACCCTTTCTGTTGTTAAAGACTTCTTTCATTTATGTAACACCACGGTTTACTGTAAATCTGATATTTTCTTACAACACCCCCTCCACACGACTGAAGTCACTCCAATTTTTTGGAGCAAATTCCTCCACCTCAGAGCTCTTCACTGTGTCAAAGCAACTCAGGTAAAGAGCGTATGATGTAATACGGGTAACTGGATGATGCCATTGCATAAGTCAGATAACGATAATGGATATTATTTTTGCTCTTAAAAATTTGTGATGTAGTTGCGACCTATACGATTAGGGCTGGATGATACGGCCAAAAATTATATATATCGATATATTTCTAAATTTCAGTCGATATTATATAATTCCGATATCGATATAAACCATCTCTGTTTTGTCTACAAGTGTAAATCGTCTCCTCTCAATATGAATTCAGAGCGATGGCCCAATGAAGCCTCATAAAGCCTTGAAGCACAAAATAAATAAATAAATATTTGTGAAGGCCTCATGCAACAGTGTCTGCATGGGAATAATCACTGCCAAATATATCAATAAAAACACCTTAATTTGATTTTATGTGGTTCATTCATTCATTCATCCACCCAGATAATCTGTTTTTGATGTGAGGGTAATGGTGATAGAGGTCAAAAAACTTGTCAGTATGATTTTAGTCAATGTTTAAATAAATACAATAATGTTTACCAAAGATGCGACAGTTATGACTTAATTAATTTTTGTTAAGAAACACCATTTTTCCACTGTGCTTGGCTTCCACACCGGCAAACTCAAACCGCTTCCGGCGCTATCGGTGACGTCACGGCAACGTAACGTAACGTAACCAACCTCTTTACGCGCTTCATACAGTTCTTGCCACATGTTCTGAAGCCTCTTTGTGCGATTCATCGTTAACGCGAGAGCAGTGTGTGAGGGTAAAGTAAGAGGACTGAGTGAGTGTGTATTATTTTTAGTTATTTGAAGACGATGGCTACTGATAAGTTGATATTGAAGCTCCACGATGCGAAAGCAGTGAAGTTTGGGCAGTTTAAATTGAAGAGTGGACTCCTCTCTCCAATTTACATCGACCTCCAAGTCATGGACTCAAACCCAGATCTACGCAATGAGGTCAGTTAAACACACACATACACAACACAGATACACACAAATCAGTTACACACAGCCAACACGGTGGACTCCGGCCAGGTCTGGTATCGACTCGGGGACTCGGCATGGACTCGGAGCCGGCGCGGCATGTCTGGTCCGAGTTTGGTCGAGGTGTTCCGGAAAACAAAACATACGGTCAGTTCCATTTATCCGCATTAGGTCTGATTACGGTTTTCTGAAACTGGGCCAAGTGCGAGTCCCACTCGATGTTTACCTCGTTTGGTACAGTATACGATAAAGAAGGAACTAAGGATACGCGTACATCAAGCGTTAATTTCCATACAGTGTTACACAGTGCCACGAGGGGGAAAGGAGAAATGTATGTGATAACTACGATTTTTAAGTTATTTTCACTATTTTATTATAATACGTTTATTGTGTTTAATCTAGGGAAAAACAATATTAAAAATAATACCCCCTCTTAATCTCATAAATCTCTCTTTTATAAGTGTTTAAGTGATATTGTGTCTCCCTTGGCGTCTGTTGTATCGCGACACTGGAGTTCCCGCGCTTCTCAGTTTGAATGTAAACGAACGGAGCGGGAGTATTAGCTATTGATTTAAGGGGACTGTTTCTAGTTTACTGTGATAAACGAGTGTTTATTGAGATATGTTAAAATATAAATAATAATTTGGTGTCTGTCATAGCGCCGTACTTCACTTGTCCTTCGAAACAGACTTTAAGTGCTTTTAAGTGTTCGGTCAGTTAGTTTATAACGGATAGCTCGCTCGCACAGTTGAAACTGAAATATTTATAGTGAGGAGGAAAGCTAAATGACTCAATATCTAAAATCTCTTAACGTTAGGTTATGCATATAACCACTGTTCCCTGAAGAAGAGGAACGAGGTACAACACAAGCTGTATGGGATATTATGCCTTTTCCATATCTGGCTGAAGACACCTCTAATCACGCCTGTAAGGCAGATGACGCACAGTGACGAGGGTAGTTGGGCCCGCCCCTCACCTATAACCTCTGGACACTAGCACCTGGCATTAGGACACAGAGTCATCTTAGTGTCCCCTGGTGCAAACTGGGTACAAGAAGGGTGCACTGACACTGACCCACCCGTTTTGCAGATGCTAAAGCTAGGAGTAGAGCAGTCTTATATGAAACGAACTTGATGTCCACAGACTCCTGGAACATTGGAAAGGGACCAATTCCCTCTCCTAACACCAAAGCTCAAATGCATGCCATTTAAATGCATACAGACCTCTTGTAAAGGCTGCTCTTGCACTCTGAATAAAGGCAACTACATTGGAGGGTAAGCCATGAGCCATTAACATTGACCTTTCAGCGGGTAAGCGTGGAGACACCACAACTCCGGTCGAGGGTGAACTATTTCTCCACCTGCCTGAGACAGGAGGTTCTTGTGAAGAGGGAGAGACCAATGGTCCCCTGCAAGGAGACTGACTATCTCTGCGTACCATGGTTTCGATGGCCAGCAGGGGGCTACCAGAATTAGGGAAAGGTTTCCCTGGCGCACCCTCTCCAGTGTTGGCAATATAAGAGCTACTGGAGGCAACGCATACTGGAGGCACGGGTGTGCCAGCACATCCACTCCCAGGGGCGCGCTGTAGTCCGTTAGAAAAACAGAGGACAGTGCATGTTTTCTCTGGATGCGATGAGATCTACGTTGGCCTTGTCAAATCGATCCCATTTCTGCATTGCCACCAGAGGGCTGATTCACCATTCCCGCGCTGAAGGGCCCTCTCTGGAGAGGAGGTCTGCCCCCAGGTTCAGGTAACCTGGTATATATGCATCGCCCTGAGTGACAGAAGGTGGAGACTGCTCCACAACAGAAGGGTCACATATTCTGCGCTCTGACAGACATGCTCGGCCGGAGAGCGAGCATATTTCTAACCCCAGAAAAGAACGTTTCTGACTGGGGATTAGAGAGCTCTTCTTTAAATTGACCGATAAGCCCAGCCGCTTCAAATGAGAAAGCACAGCGTTTGTATCTGTCCGAGCTTTCACTTTCGACCGCGCTATTATAGCGAGGTCGTCCAAATACGCGAGCATGCGCACTCCTCGCCCCCGCAGTGGGGCGAGAGCTGCTTCCATACACTTCGTAAAAGTGCGAGGAGCTAGAGAAAGCCCGAACGGGAGAACGAGCCACTCGTGCGCCACTCCCTCGAATGCAAACCTCAGATACTTTCTGTGATCTGGATGGATTGCTATATGAAAATATGCGTCTGTGAGATCTATGGACGTGAACCAGTCCCCCGGGCCAATCGAGCGAAGGAACTGGCGCAGAGTTAGCATTTTGAAAGTGAAAACTCTCAAATGCTTGCTCAAATGCACTCTCAGATCCAAAATTGGGCGAGCTCCCTGTCCTTTTTCGGCACAACAAAGTAACGGCTGTACCAGCCCATTCGTGATTCGGTCTGAGGCACCACTCTTATTGCCTCTTTGCTGAGGAGATTTCTTATCTCCTCCTTGAGGACCGCTGCAGCACTGCCCGATACTCGGGTGAGCACCATGCTGGAAAATAGGGAGGGGGAATTCGAAATTGTAAACGGTACCCTACGCACTCGGTCCTTTCTACCCAAGGAGAGACTGCGCATGCGCGCCACTCTGCTGCATGAGCTGCGAGTCGGCCGTGATAACAGCCTATTTGTGGGGAAATGAGGCCCTCCTGTGGCTGAGCTGGGGAGCACACAGAATGCTTCCTCGGGCTCACTAACGCCAGATCTTTTATTGGGCTTGAAACAGACACCTTTATTTCCTGATGTACAAAATGAGACTTTATTAAGGCACATCGAGGAACATAATGCTCTTTTATTGCACCCAAACTGGGGGCTTGTAAACATTGAGGGAAACCCACCCACCCCTGAGAACTGGGAAAGGATTGAGGGGATGTTTGTGCACACGTGTCTGGGCAGAACAGGTGCTTTGTGAACAATACTGGGGTAGAACGTGTACTTTTTGGCCTGGGCCCCGGTACGGGAGAAGGGTGGCGCTTCTTGAGGGGCCTGAGGGGAGAGGCTGCAGCGTCTCCGAGCCTTGGAGACTGAACTGAAGGTTAGGATGAGTTAGGCTTCTTCCTCCTCACCGCTGAATCCTTCTGAAGTCCAGGTGGAGGACCCCTGCTCCAGGCGGAGTGACGCAGGGCCTGTTTTTGTGGTTGCTGCTTCCCCGGAAGAACTGCTGGTGCAGACCTCTTCCCAGCGAGAAATGGAGTGGCAGGCTTACGAGCGACCCACGCTGGCTTCTGCTTAGCCTCCCTTCTTGGCAGAATAGTGCCTCTGTCTGCTTTTTCCTGATCTTGAATTTAGCCTGAATGGCTTCGAGAAAGTGACCAAACAAACCTGCAGATGAAACTGGTTCGTCCAAATAAGACACTCTGTCTCTTTCCGACATATCGGACATAGTCAGACACAAGTGGCGCTGAGCCACCACCGTTGACGCCATTCCTCTGCCCAGCGACAGTGCAGCACAGCGGGACATGCACAGGATGTAATCCGAGGCAATTCTGACCTCGTTAAGCAAGGCGGTTAACGGGCTCTCCGCCGGCAGTTGCTCTCCGAGCTCGGCCAAACACATCGCCTGATATGTTTGGAGAAGGATGACTGAATTCATAGCCCTAGCTGTGCCTGCCTGCGCGCGGTAAACTTTATCCAGCTGCGAGGAGGAAAAATGGCAGGGCTTAGAGGGAAGCACGGCTGGTCCTGCTACCCCTAGGTTGTGTGATGGGTCGAGATAAGCTGCTAGTGAAGGCTCCATGGGAGGGGCGTTCAGCAGACCTGTCTCCTCCGCCCCCTCTATGTCGAGAAATGGAGCAAAACCCGGAGCCGTCATACGGGTCGACAGTGGTTTAGCCCATGAGGACTTTAGCTCGGCGATGAAGTCCGGAAACTGCGGGAGACGGTGTTTCACCGCTGTCGGGACCGGGGAAAGAAAAAACCCAGAGAATCTCGTAGCTGCTTTGGCTGTGTAAGGAGCGGGCCACTGGACGTCCAATTTCTGAGCAGCACGGCGATAAAGGGAGATAAAGGACATGTCCGCCTCGTCCTGTTTCCCCCCTGAAGCCGCTGCAACGAGAGGAGCCGGTAGGTCCTCCTGCTCGTCCTCGGAGAGACCGTGCTCATCTAACCCGAGATCAAAAGGGTCGTCGTCCTCGAGTTCAGCTGCGGGCTCGGGGATCCGGGGCTTCATTAGGTGAGCCGGTGATGGCGAACCCATTTCACACACGTCCCCCAGACTCTCCATGTGCTCAGACCAACTAATACACGACTCACCCACTGATTCAGCCTCTTCAGCGTCCGAGTGAGAAGGCTCAACTTGTTGGGAAAACGGGATCCTCACGGTCCAAAGCTGCTTGTCCGAGAATTTTCTTAACAAACGACACCCTGCACTCCAGGGTAGAACGTCTGAGCCGGTGACAGAACTCGTACGCCTCAGGCTGCACTAAGGCCCTCCTAGCATGAACGATTCCCAAGCAAACTGGGCACGCATCATGCAGGTCCTTCTCATGAATAGCGAACCCACACCCTTGAGGACAAGGGCGAGGGACTTTCCTGCCGTGGCGGGTACCTGCTTGCGAACTCATTTAGATAGCCGTTAGCAAAACTAAACGGGCTAGCACCGAGACTAGGCAAAGCGAGCTCAAGAGAAGAAGGCAAAAGACGTTCCAAAACAGCGCTCTGCGGAAAGACGACTCACCAACGTAAGGTTGTTGCCGTTCTTTCCTATTGGAACAGTAAGCTATTTGTAGTATCTTTGCCAAGGAAAAGAGCTAACTAGCTAGCTAGATTAGCAGAGAAGTGTAAGGTGTTCTTAGCGAGGTGAAGAGCATAAGAACTGAAGAGATACGCTAGTGTCCAGAGGTTATAGGTGAGGGGCGGGCCCACCTACCCTCGTCACTGTGCGTCATCTGCCTTGCAGGCGTGATTAGAGGTGTCTTAGCCAGATATGGAAGAGGCATAATATCCCATAAAGCTTGTGTTGTACCTCGTTCCTCTTCTTCAGGGAACTTCTCCGTTTCTTCTATTGTAGATTTGTGTTTTGATATTTATTAGGTCGTATTTAAAGTGATGTTTAAATTGTTTTATTATTACATTCACATGTACGTTACATATACACTTTTTGTCCTCACTTAGATGTTATAATTGAAGAAATATAAGAATGGATCTGTGACCCATTCATTTATCCCCCTCACGTTTGTAAACACTGCTCTGTTGGTCTGTCAGTGAGTAGAGAAGATTGGGTTGTTGATGTTGAACCATGCTTCCTACACTTTGTGCACATCACAGATGACAAAACTAGTAATACTGCACCCAGACAGTAATGAGAAACAAATTCGACCTGGATATGTGAACCTTATAGCTCACTAAACAATAGTTTAAACATATAGTGCACTATGAGTGCAGAATATATAATATATAATATTTTATGACCTTTACTTTTCCATACACAGGGTGTAGTGAGATGTTGGGATTCGGCCTAAGGTTGTGCACAATATTGTGGAAACCACTCTCACTGATCACTATTATATTATATATTAAACTTTAGGATTACCAGTAATATCAGATTAAATGAGGAAAAGACTGAGACAAAGCAATATGTGGCTTGTGTCTGTAGTCTCTTATACACTAAAACAACACAGGAGAGAAATTAGACAATTACTGATATTGCATATGATCTGTGTGTGAATAGTTCACTCAGATTCAGACAGAAGACCAGAGAAACGCATTCGAGTCTGGAGTTCTACCAGTTTTTCTTTAGATTCTGTAAAGAAAATGATAATGTGGCTAATTGTATAATTGTCTTTTTCTACTTATGCAACACTGTGGGATCCTTTACCTCACGGACAAAAAAAAAAGTAATGGTCTTCTAAGTGTTGTGAGACTCTCCACATGTATGAGATAAATGTATCTGTCTTTCCCATCTGTTTACATTTGTACTGCGCTCTGAAACTAGAGATTTCCCCAATATGGTGCCCATAGCAAAAAAAGAAAACAAAATCTGACTGTAACCCATGGATACTCCTCTAGCTGACACTTGGCATTGGGCAAGGGTGACGTTAAGCTCGTGTGCAAGTGCTCCAGAGATTCATATATATTGTTTCATGATGAAATCATTTACTGTGTCTTAACACACACTCTCACCCTGTTCCACTCAGGTGAACGAAATGCTGAATAAACATGCTGTAGATGCTGCAGAGAAGTCCAAACATGTGTGGAGCGACCCATACACCACCAACCAACACCACCCCGTACTCACCTGCACTGGAAATACCAAGGACAATGGTAATCATTCATCTCTTAACTCTACTTCTACAGTGCGAGACAATGAGGCACTCTACTCTGCTCTCTGGGTGGGCACTGTGTGAACAGCACAAATCACATTGAATCTGACATTTTAAAATCAGATTTGTTCCACATTCATATGTGGTATTGACATCTGATCCATATCTGATCTGTGGCAGTGCGACACTTTGAGGTGTTTGGGACATGGAAACAGCCTGGTTAAAGCAACATGTTGGGAAACGAGAAACAGAAAACATCAGAACACAAAGAAAAGAACAGTGCTTCATTCCCAGGTTATGATCTGTGCTCTTTAAGTAGAAGGATTGGGCAGTAATGTGAATTTCCAGAAAGTTCTCCAGACTTATTGTGAGAACCGATAATATATTGTGTTATAAGTCAAGTACCCCATGTGTGCATTACAAGGCCTTTCATTTGTGAAAGGCAAGTGAGCATTTTTGTTGCAGCCTATGGAATTTATCGGCACAACAGACATGTTTACCACGCTGCTATACACCTCTATATTAATCAGCATAGATTTTCACACCGGCCGCGTGCAGCACAGCAGTGGTAAAAGCTTATGTAAAAAGCAAAGATATGCTTTGAGTCTGTTTTTGACACATGCAGGACTAACACCCTGTGTTTCCTACAACAGGAAGTTTATCTGCTCCTGTGTCTAAAGTCATGGGGTCAGACTTCCACATAGTCACCAGTGAGTGTGGACTGATATTAGGGGTTAATTATTTTTATGTGGGAAAAGGCTTATTATTTAAATGAGGGGCAATCAACCAACGTGCACCGAGCAATAGACTGGTTGATGACTGCTAAATTACTGTTATATATTTCTTTACTGTTGTGTGTCTTCATTTTTAATATTGACTATCACAGATTACAGTAATTTAAAAAAATGTTATCTTCATTGATTTAAATTTATCACAGTTTTCTATAAAAATCCTTTATTGAGCCAAGGCTAGTAAGCAGCTCTGCCAGTCTGCAGTGATATCAGAGTATTTTATCATACACTCCTGGGACTGTGATGGGAGCTGAATTCAGATGCATATTTGACAGATTTTTTTGTTTAAAACATTCAATTTCACTTTAAATGTTGCAGTAGCATCAGGTGCCAAAATGTATTTGCTTCACAATTTAAGATGGAAGTGAAGTAAAAGAACATGATGTCCTGACATAATGCATAATTAAACGAAGATTAATAATAATTGGGTAGTTCATCATTCATTCATTCATTATCTGTAACCCTTATCCAGTTCAGGGTCGCGGTGGGTCCAGAGTCTACCTGGAATCATTGGGCACAAGGCGGGAATACACCCTGGAGGGGGCGCCAGTCCTTCACAGGGCAACACACATTCACTCACACACTCACACATACGGTCACACCACACTCCTCACAGACAGTCACCCGGAGCGGGAATTGAACCCACAACCTCTAGGACCCTGGAGCTGTGTGACTGCGACACCTACCTGCTGCACCACCGTGCCGCCCCAATTGTGTAGTTGACAAACGATACATTAATGAAAATTATAATGTGCAATTATTTGTCATTGTACAACATACAGAAAATGTCTTCCACATTTAACCCATCTGCGGTAGTGAGCGCGCGTACACACACACACACAAGTGCACTAGAAGTTGTTAACACACACCCAGAGTGGCGGGCAGCCATCCCCAGGCCTGGGACACAGTTGTGGGTTCAGTACCTTGCTCAAGGGCCACTCAGCCATGGATTAAGGGAGGAGGACAGTGCTGTTCCTTCACTTCCACCGTCCCCAATTTTCCTGTTATTCATGGGAAAAAAACCAACAACCTTTCAGCCCTAAGCCCTCTTCTCTAACCAATAGGCAACGGCTCCAAATTAAACTCTTCAAGCAAGCGTCATAGTTCAAGCGTAAACCCCTCTGATGTGAGGCACCACATAGTTTTGATTGAGGACAAATGTATACCTTTGGTTCTGAGTGAAATGCTGGTTTATTTGATCTGAGACTTCTCTGTCCTCTCAGGGACGAAGCGGATGGTGAGGAGCGACGTGTGTCTGATTGTTAAGGACGTGGTGACGAGTGGCAGCAGTGTGCTGGAGACGGCTCGGCTGCTGGAGGAGGAGGGGTTAAAGGTGAAGGACGCCGTGGTGCTGCTGGACCGAGAGCAGGGAGGACGAGACATGCTCGAGTCCGAGGGGATCACCCTCCACCCGGTCTTTAACATCTCCACCCTGCTGGATGTACTGCTGGACGCCGGACGCATCGACCCAGGTTTCTCTTCCGTTCTAATTACCACACTCAGTGCTAATGTTAGCACAGTATCTGATATTGTTTGTTTATGATGGGTTTTCTATTTTTAAATATCTTAATTTCAGTTATTCAGTGTCTGTTATCAATAATTCATGAACAAATATCAGTTATTGATTAAGTGCAGTACATTTTCAGGATTTACAATCAATTGCAAAATAAGAAATTAAAAAAATTATTGTTCATTGTCTATTAAATATTAATTAAATACAAACTCGTAGTCAGTGTCTACTTTCAGTTTTTTCAAGTTGAGTTATATATTCACTAGTTGTTTATTAATGAACAAGTTATGGTTGAATGTTATTTTGTAGAAGTAATAGTAAATATAAACTGATTCTGTTGTGAAGTTCTTATTAAAGTGTGAATAAATGTTGCCTGTTGCAGCCACACGCACGAGAGTGAAGACTTTTATTGAGGGGAACCAGACCTTCACTAAACCTCCAGGGACCAGCAGAAGGGCCTCGAAACGAGGAAGGAGCATCTCCCCAGAGGTGAAGGAGAAGAGGGTGTGTAAAGAGCTGAGTTACAGGGAACGAGCCACTCTCCCTGGGGTCAGTCCAATGGCCTCTAAGCTGCTGCGCCTCATGGATGAGAAGAAGAGTAATCTGTGCCTGTCCGCAGACGTGACCCAATCCAAAGAGCTGTTGGAGCTGGCCGACACTCTCGGCCCTTACATCTGCGTACTGAAAACCCACGTGGACATCCTTGAGGACTTCAGCCCGGAGACGGGAAGCAGGCTGCTGAAGCTCGCACAGAAACATGATTTCCTCATTTTCGAGGATCGCAAGTTTGCAGACATCGGGAACACTGTCAAACTCCAGTACGAAGGTTTGTGTGGAGAGAAGAGCTTGTTACGTTTAATTTTAACTGTTGCTTGATGTGTGGCTCCAGCTTAATTTACTGAGACAAAACATGTGTGTTTCTCTTTTTTTCAGGAGGTTTGTATAAGATCTCGTCCTGGTGTCACATGGTGAATGCCCACGCTGTGCCAGGTCCAGGTGTGGTGAAGGGGTTACAAGCTGTGGGTCAGCCCCTCGGCCACGGCTGTCTCCTCATCGCTGAGATGAGCTCTCAGGGCAGTCTGGCCACGACAGAGTACACGCAGTCTGTGGTGAGACTCTACATTTAATATTTAACCAAAGAGAGAGCTCTATGGAACTGAGGGATTCATTGGACCTTATTCATGAAACGTGAGCAGAGCGAATTTGCACGTAACTCGTCGGTGAATCACTTTTTTTGTAAATGTTCGTAGGAACAAACTAAATTTACACTTGCTCCTGAAAACACAGTGTGCGTAATTGTCGGAAAGATGCTGAAAGTATCATGCTACATGACTGAACTTTAAATAAAGGTTAATAAAAATGCACAAACTAAATAAATAAACAATAAATTAATTAATAATCAAATGAAATTTCACAAAACAGTCCTCTTCCGAACACGGCCTTTCATTCAGAGCGACTTCCAGTAGCTAAAGGGCTATTGTTCGCTGAATTATTTTGTTACTCGTGCAGTCAGACAGTTACTTAATGTGGATCATTGTAATATAAACGAGTTTGAAGTCTGTAAACCGTGTAATTGGCTGGTGTTGCGCTGCTGCTGGATTTAACAGAACTTCAACGTCTTTGGAGATGACACAGGTTTATAGTTTATTATCTGAGTGATGTCTCTGGTCAGTTCACTATCGAGATCCAACAATGCAACATTTTACAACCCTGTGCTGTTCCAATCATCCAAGCGTCATCCCAGGGATTTTAAACTAATGTTATATTTGACGCGGTAAAATGTTACAATCGCAGTGTTGTGTGGTCGTGCACCACCGATGTTTTATAACATGCTTCATCAAAACAAACACATTTAAAGGAACTCTTGGAAATCAGGAGCAAATCCACAGGCAGTTATCCCTCTATGAGAGACTCCACAGAGAGTCAGATGAGGGAAAACTCATAGAAGGAGCTTGTGTCAAGAATAAAACACCTTTACCTTCCGTGCAGCTGCGGGACAAGCTTAAGTGAATGTGCAGGGGTCTGCAAATATTTTAGTTTATTTAACAAAATGATAACCTCAAATTAAACTGCACTGCCACACGGAGAGAAGCTGAGGGTTAAACCATACATTGAAACACAGAATATCACTAATAATGTTTTATTTTTATTTTTATTTGAGCAAATATTCTCTTACTGCTCAGATAATGGCTTCTTAAACGTAATGTTCTCAAACTAAACATTTTACACAGTACTATAACTAATCTTAATCTGACAAATGTCTTGCTACTTTCCCCATAAATGAGCAAAAATATACATAGAAAGAAACTAAAAAGTGCAGATTTGACAGTAAATAAAATTCTGTGGAGAGTAAGGCTTTTCTCAGCGGCTCCTCAATCTAACGACAAAGAAATGTGCACATCCTCCCAATTTGCGAACGTTGGGTATTCACTAACATACACACGTTCTACTAAAAATATCTGCTGTTTACGTAGTGTTCATGAATCTGGCACCAATTCTTTGGGAATGTCCACTTCTTCGTACAATTCACGTAGTTTACTATTGTTTTTTTACGAAGGTTTCATGAATCAGGCCCGAAATGTATTAACTTTTGGAAGATTGTGGTTTATAACAAAAAGCCCTGTTTTGCCAAGAACAGAACTATGTTCACTTGTGGATACAGTGGTACAATATGTACCTTTTAAGGTGGGTCAGATTATCATCAGCCACAGAATCCAGATGTGAGTGCAGGTGTGAGACAGATGTGGAGCAGTTCAGAGACATTAAAAAGACATGACACCAATGATGCACTGACATTGTATTTTTTTTTTTTTGGACGTTTTCAGCTGTGAAGTCTTGTTTGTTTCTGTTGTGTGGTTTGAGATGATTCCGTTTCTGAACCTGAACCTGATGATGCTGTTCCGTTTCTTTCCCAGGTGAAGATGGCAGATGATTTCCCGAAATTTGTGTTCGGGTTTATCAGCCAGTCCAAGGTCAGCTGTAAACCAGAGCACATCCACATGACTCCAGGGGTGCAGTTACAGAGCGGAGGTACGTGACCATCCCATCTCTCACTGACCATCCATCTCTTTGAGCTCCTGTTTGCACAAGAACTGGAATTTGCAGCTCGTTTATGAACCCCCAGATGGCGCTGTAGCTCTGGAATAATCTTTAGGATGAAACTCACTGGTCACCATTTAGACCCCTGACCTTGTACTTCCAGTCACTGGCCACTTTATCAGAAACACCCCCCTTCTACTGACACTCACTGGCCACTTTATCAGAAACACCCCACCCTTCTACTGACACTCACTGGCCACTTTATCAGAAACACCCCCCTTCTACTGACACTCACTGGCCACTTTATCAGAAACACCCCCCTTCTACTGACACTCACTGGCCACTTTATCAGAAACACCCCCCTTCTACTGACACTCACTGGCCACTTTATCAGAAACTCTCACCTTGTACTGACACTCTACTGATCATTTGGACATTCAGGTTCATGCACCACAATGCGTTCCCCAGTTAATGCAGAAGTGGTGTTGTATTTGCTGACTTTCCTGTTGGTTTCTCCTCCAGGTGATGGTCTGGGGCAGCAGTACATTACACCAGATGATGTCATTTGTTCTAGACGCTCAGACATCATCATCGTGGGCCGTGGGATCTTAAAGAGTGAGGACAGAGTGAAGGCAGCACAGGAGTACAGGAGAGCGGGCTGGGAGGCCTATCTCAAACGCTTTGAATGGACTTAAAATATTAGAAAAAAATAATTTAAAAAAAAATAAATTTTATTATCAGATTTTTTTGTCTATATTTTTTTATGACATTTGCTTTTTTTAACTCTGTTTTGTAAATTAATATAAATGAGTATTTCCTTATGAGTTCATAAATGGATTGAGAAAATTAAATAACTTTTGATTAAACATTTTTATGAATCCGTTTCTAATCTTATGGTGGGATGTTTTCAAAATGCAGTGAACAAGATAAAGATGTTCCGTTCCACCGTCTTTGGCACTGAGCAGATGTTTGTTAACACCTTTAATGCTGTCTGGACATTAAGGTCCTTTTAGATTTGTGGATTCTGACAAAGCAAGTAATGTGATCAGTGTGACTTGATAAATCGCAGTCAGTAAAGCAGATTTGTTACTAATTTTTTACTTTTTACTTTGAGATTTGTTAATTGAGCTACATCTTTTTGGGTGTTGTTGATAAAGCACATTTACATTGGTCACTAACAGATTTCTGTGCACTACTGAGTGACTTTAAAAAAAAACCCAGATGCAGTTGGGTCTGCAGAGAGAGAGAAAGAAGAGAGAAGAAGAGATACCCTCTGTGACTAGTACATGGCCAGAGAGGGTGTTCAGCACTGGGTTAATATCAGAACCTGTCACAGGTCGGCTCGGGGGCTGAAGTCAATGTGTGTGTTTCATGATCAGAAAATCTAGAGCTGTGTTCGCTGTGATCTGTTCATCATCAGAACTGTTTATTTCATTTAAACACTTATTTAGTTCCAGTTTAAAGAGAATTGAAGGTGAAAATATAATGTTCACGTCTCTTAAAGACTTATAATCTCCATCTGCTGTTTAAATAGTGTCTGAAAATGTGTAAAGTTCTGAGAGATGTCAGAGCTCTGGTGGTGTTTGCAGGTCACAGAAATCGAAGTTAACTTATCTCCCAGTACCCTAGGTAGTGCACATTTTAAGTCATAAAATAATGCTCTCTGGAGACAGGTTTAAAAACAACGTGTATTTGGCTATGTGCTTCACGTCTCCCCGTCGAAGTAGTGTACCTTCTAGTCTGCGTGTAGTGATCTAATTATCTGAAGTGCTATGTGGTGTATACCGCTATTTGGGACGCAGCCGGAGCCTCTACGTGAGTAATCGTACTGAACGGAGCAGGGTATCGTTTACAAACATGAGGCGTATAATTACCTCTGGGTTCCTCACTTTTGTTTATTTGATTTTAACACGAAAATAATTTTAAAAAGTATCAGTTTTTGTTCCGTTTTTTCTTCTTTTATTTTTGTTTTTTTCTTCTTTTTCTCCGATGAAACGCGAGGGGCATCCCAAACCGTAGGTCCTACAGACTTGTCGTTTGATCAACTGGTAGTAAACCCTCCCGCTACTCAGGCGCAAAGAATCAGCCCGATCAGCCTGAAGGTGGCGCTATATCTCCCTATATCTCCTGCCCCGTGTGGCGTAGAGACGAAATTCTTTTTTCCTTTTTTTTTTTTTTATTAATAAACTTTATTAATTAATACAAATATATGTACAGTCCTTCCAAAATTCCAGCTTACATAAATTATATACTCATACATCCAAACATTTAATTACACATACAAACGAGCACAGTCTCATATATTTAGAGTGTCCCAAAGAATAGAGTCTTTAAAAAGTATATTAAGAGTCTTTTGTTTTTTTAATTCAGTCCTAATACTCTTCACAACCGCATCACTAGAGACAAAAGACTGTTCTATTGTCATTTTACATCGTGTTTTCCACAACTTAGACTTTACCAAACATATAATATACCACATAAAATGACATTTATATTCATCAATATTACAATCAAAAATGCCATAATAGATACTTTTAATATTTACATCAAAATTTAAACCTATATCCTTTACTTTTTCCCACACTTCTTTAGACCTATAGCATTCTAATAAAAAGTGATCCAGAGATTCTTCCTCTTGACATAATGGCATTGGACACTTTATAGTTTTAATAAAACAACTCCATTTTACTAAAAGTCTGACTGGTAACCTCCTTACTGCTATTAACCTGGTTGTATCTCTAATAGTCTCAGATATATTTTTGTTAAGCATATTTTTTAGACATATTTTATTTTCCTCTTTATTTAGTTCTCTAAATTCAAAATTCTGTCCATAAATTTTATCACTCACTATTTTATATATGCTTTTATTTGAAGCATTTATCCAATCAATGTTCAAATCATTGTATTTATGTATAAAATCTGAAAAGATTAATTTATAATATGGAATAGACCCTCTAGCTTTACCTTCTTTAGATTTCCAATTTGTCAAATCTCCTATCCACTCTACTTGTCGTTGAAATCCATTTTGAATAATTTTGCAAAAGGAAATTTTTGTTTTAATAGAGAAATCAATAGCACCTAAGCCTCCTAAATCACGTCTTTTATAAATCAGTTGTCTTTTAGTAACTTCTCTAGTTGTATTCTACGGAGCCCCTAAAGGGACTGGGGTAAAAATAAAAAAAACACTATTGATTTTGCGTTACCTCGCAAATGTTTGCGTTCCCTCGCAAACATAATTGCGTTCCCTCGCAAATCGTTTTGCGTTCCCTCGCAAACTCAATTGCGTTCCCTCGCAAATCGTTTTGCGTTCCCTCGCAAACATAATTGCGTTCCCTCGCAAATCGTTTTGCGTTCCCTCGCAAACATAATTGCGTTCCCTCGCAAATCGTTTTGCGTTCCCTCGCAAATTATACACAATTGTCTTTGGGGCTCATTCAACACATCAGGACACTGCAGTTTCCAGGTAAATCCAGCCAATTGAAACAGATATTATATATGTATTTATTTATCTCTACAAACACAGTTAGTTAAGCTAAATAAATTGCCAGTGCGACTCGTTCATACATCTGTAAGGAACTGCCTAACATCAGAGGAAGTTGTGAACAACAAGTTTATATACGTTCATCCTGAAAGTGCTAGTCAGAACGCCGAAGCTCCAAGTATCACCATAGTAACAGGTGTATGAGACATAGGCGGCTTCGTGAAAGAAAGAAAAAATGTGGACGGCGCACTGGGGCAGGGTTCAAGCTAAGAATCTTAATAAAAAGCCTTTACCAAGCAAAGTCTCACAAAAATACGGTGATTCAGTAACAAGATGGAGGGTGTAAGGCAGTGGCTCAACACAGAGATCTCAGGACACGTTGCGGACTGATTGTTACAGAGACGTGGCTCATCGCGCCGGCTCCAGACACGGTTGTGGAGCTAGCGAGCCGGTCCCTACACCATGCGTTTCGTTTTATCTGGGAATTCTGTTTTTCTTTGGGAGTTGTAAAAACGGGATACAATTGTCTGCCAGAAAAGACTTTTACACACATACACACATTACTCCAATACACTACCAATAGCTAAACATTTATTTAGGTGTTCACTCTCCATTCACTCCCACTGTTTAGAAACATTGTTTATTGTCTGTATCTCTGTACTGTTCACATAACCTTTGTCCATGCGCTTGCACTTTAAATTCTCTCATCCTCATTTCATAGCAATTAACAAATCCATCCAACTCTGTTACTTATTATGACTCTGTCCACATTCCGTACTACACTGGTTAGCTGCTAGCTTTTCAGTATCATTTAAGCTGCTGCACTATATATAATGCTGCCAGATTATACTGATAACACTGTATTTCACAGCTGTACTTGTATTGTCTAATTGTAGGTTCTAGCAACGAATCTGTAAATGTAATCTTGTACTTGGGCTATAACATAGATGTTCTAGTCTATTAATCAGCACAGGGGCATGTAGGTGATTCAATCATTTACATTTTGATTTGCTTTTGTATGTAGCTAAATGTCTGAATTGTATAGGCTTTGATCGAGAGCTTAGAAACAATCACTGGAATGGAATAAACCTGAAGCTGATAATTCTGATTTTAATCTTATGACCTAGAAATGGAGGAGGACCTTGAAAGTTTCCTGAGGTCAAGAGGAGTGTCAGAGGAGGACCTGGATAAAATGAAAAGGGACAAGGTACAGTCATCACATTCCTAAGAAATTCTGTCTTGGATTTCATCAAATGAAACCAGACGTATATCGTCACTGTCCAATCAAATATAATTGCACTCCACAAGGTATGGTGCCAGCATAAGCCCACATGTGTTAAATCACAGACAGAAGCAAGTTTACAACACTATGTATTGATTATTCATTTAAATTATTTTATAGCTGATATGAAGATTTTGGCATTAAACCAAACCCTGGGGTCTGATATTTGAGTTTTACAGTCAAAGTGGAATTTCAGAGATATTCAGAATATCTGTAAATGTTTGACTGTAGTAAATATATGTCTTTGTTTTGTAGAATATAAATGTTCTCTGTTGTATATCTGTAATCCAGATTGTCTATTCAGGTGTGTTACTTGCATTTCTACTGATATAAAGCAAATCTGTAATGTTTGTATTTTGTATTTGTAGATTGACAGGTCTGTCCTCCTCATTATGACAGATGAAGAAAGGGCAAAGTATATTAGGTCATACGGTGATCGGCTGGCTGTTATTTCCTTTTGCAAACAGAAAGATATTTGTGCTGACAAAGGAACTCTTTTAGAAAGACTGAAACAGAAAATCTTTGCAAGAAGAACTGGGTCAAAACAACACGAGCCAGATATAGCAACCACACTGGAAAACGGGATGTCAAGACATAACAATAAGAATGCACAAAAAAGCTCAAGAAGACTCGAAATTGGGTGGCTTCACTTTTCCAAAAATGACTATCATCAAGTGAGGACAAGGAATGGAGGTGGAACAAGGCATATGTTGCTTGATAAATATACAACAGTTGCTCAGATTATGGAAATGGGAAAAAATCTTTTTTTCCAAAATGGCCACTCACCTAAAGGAGCAGAAGAGGACTTTACATTTACAATTTGTGATTTTAAAAGAAATCAAGTCTCTATGGAAAGCACACTCTTCCAGCTCTATGAAGAATGTAAACTGAAAATGCTGAGACTTTACATCTGCACAAAAGAAAAAGTTTCTTCAGTCATGATCCATGAAACATCTTCAGACAGTGATGACAACACAGAATGGCCTTCTTCAAAGAGTTTACCTCACAGATCTCTCACTGAAGAGGTATTTGAAGTTTTATTGTTTCTGTGCTTTTGAATTGCTGCCTCAACAATTACTAGGAAACTGGGAGAAATGCATTGACAATGGCCAGAAAATATGTGTCTTTATAAATTGTCAACAAAACAAATGGATTGATAAAACCTGTTTCAGGAATAATTTAATCAGGTGGTATGACAAATATTCATATGGATTTTGGCTGTTATTTTTTATTTTAAAAAATCTGTCTTAAGTTTTTAAGTTAAAGTAAATGGTGCAAATACATGTCAGCAGCACGTTATGAAATGAATTTATTTTATTGAATATATTGAGAATTAACATTCAATTAATATTTTACAGATTTTGAAAGAACAGGGACTACAAAGACACAAAAGACAAAAGATGTTTGATGTCAGCCAGAACCAGCATAGCAGTGCTGCACCCTCTGAGACCTTAGCTGATGAAGTCCCAGGGCCTTTAAATTACCTACATTCAACACCAAATGAAGGTAGAAGCTATGCAGTCATGCACTCCACCCAGGACTTTCAAGATGAGAATATAATACACATTTCGTCTCATGCAGAAGAATGTCTGAATGAAACTGGCATAGTGCAGTCCTCACATGAACTCCAGGACACTCCTAGAGAATATGAGGTGCCTGAATTCAACAATCAAGCACACAATGAAATGCAACAATTGATTTTGATACCAGAAGATTCAGAAATAGAAGTTGGACACCCATATTATGAAACGGTTGATGAGCTTGCATCAACAATTGAGTGGGATTTTGAGTATAACCACAAGGATATAACAAAGGTAATAACAATGAAGGAATGTCTGTCGCTGTTTTTGGTTGGTTGGTCCAGTAGTTTGTATATCATATTCACATGTTTAATTAATTTTGTTTTACAGAATGATGAGAGGAATGAAGTCCAAGATGTGGTATCTACAGAAAATGACCCTCCATCACCATCATCAGTGGGTCCTGTTAATGCAGAAGATTTACAACATGTACAGGTGACTCATACAATATCAATGTTATTTATTTATTTAGATTAAGGGTAATTCTGGTTTAAAGTTTTAGCTGAAATTCTTCATTAACCTTCTTAGCATGGACTTGATGGCTTTATTTTGTAAAATTATTTTTCACATATTACTGTAGTCATCAACTTATACACTGAATGATTACTGCATAAGGAACACATACATTGTATCTACATTCGTTGTCCATTTTATTAGCTTCACTGACCATGCAGGAGCACTTTGTAGTTCTATAGATGTAAAGTCAGAGACGGTAGCTCATTTGTTGCTGCAGTTTGTCAGTCCAGCAGTGACACAGAGTGGTTCAAAAACCTTCAGCAGCACTGCTGTGTCTGATCCACTCGCACCAGCACAACACACACTAACACACCACCACCACGTCAGTGTCACTGCAGCGCTGAGAATGACCCACCACCACATCACACCTGCTCTGTGGGGGTCCTGAGCGCTGAGGAACAGGGGGAGAGGGGGACAAGAAAATATTCTAAGAAACAGGTGTACTACAGTCTGTAATTGTAACTATAATGTGCTCCTGTGTGGTCAGTTGATCTGGTAATATGGATTACAAGTGTAAATACAAATAATGTTTTCCTAATCCAGTGATTAAGTGGCAAAATAAGTTGATTATTTGAATTTAGTATAATTTACTATCGCAATGAGCAAATGTATCTAACATAGTTTAATGCAAAGGTTTTCATTTTCACAGAAACATATTGGAAATATGTGCAAAAGGCAAATTTTAAATATATATTATTCTGCTTAGTTAATTTCAGGCAATAAATAGAACTACACAATTAAATATTAAGAGAATGTCATAATTAAGAAATTAACTTGTAGACTTTGTTATTTTCACTTAGAAAATTAAAACGCTGTTGGTCTAGGAGAATACAATATTTTGCTTAGAAGTCTATATGCTTGGTGTACCATAAAATGCTAAACTGTTTGTGTGTCCAAAATGGGCATAATTAATAACCTGCCCACAGGATTGTGGACCAAAGTTACATGATAAATAAGTATGCATGTTAGTAAGTAAATAAATTATAAGAAAAATCAGATACTTTAATAAATGTCTTGAATCTATTTCTGTATTTACACAATGAAGTAAAATCTGAGCTATTTCTATATGTCTATATTTATTTAAATCTTTCTTTATTTCTACATTTATTTATTCTTGTATTTCTATGTCTATGTTTAATATCCTAAAGCAGGATTGGTCAGCCTGGCAAAGCAGTACACAGCTCAGTGGCTCTTTTGTCTGGACAGTATTATCACATATCACAGACTGGGGACACAACAGAGACATGAACGATATGTACAGATGTGCAGCAGCACAGTGACTGTGTTAAAACAGGTCAAAACAACTCTATTCACACTTTAGATGTGTTTTTTTTTTTTTTTTTTTTGAAGTTAAGACTATAAAGACAGATAGTTAAGATGATTTGTTTGAGACAGACAGAATTGCTGCTGTCCCTCAGCTGTCTGTGTTCCTGCAAGATTAGTCCCCGTTCATAAATCTAGCAATGCCTCTGCCAAGCATGGATAGAATGTATAGATAAAAGAATGGAGAGAGCTTTTACCCCGTTTTATACAGTCACTGTATGAGCAGCATGTCTCTGTTGTGTTCCCAATCTGTCAGTAATACTGTCAGGACAGAAGAGCCACTGAGCCATGTACTAGTATGCCAAGCTGACCAATCCTGCTTTAGAGTAAGTTTAGGACGGCCCTCATACAGACAGAAATACAGGAAGACACATATGCAGAAAAAGTGAAGTAAATAAACAAATGTTGAATGTGGAAATACAAAAATAAATGTATGAATAAATAAATATGAATACAGATATAGCTCAAATTGAAGTTAATTTATGTAAATATAGAAATAGATTCAAGATATTATTTGTGCATTAATGTATATAGTTATGCTTTTATTTATTTATAATAATAAAAGTTGAAAGCATTGGCCAGAAGAATCAGGGTGAGAATTAGTGCCTTGTATGTGTCAGAATAATTACATACAAAATTTGGGCATTAGTAATGCTGTCTCACTAAAGTTTTATTTATGAATTTCCTTATCTTTCTATACAGCAAAACATAGAAATTTCTTGCACACAAGAGGAGTCTTTTGCACCTGCAGAATCAGTGGTTGAGAAACGGTATGCTGTAATACGTCGGGTTAACGTTGTGGATGACCTTTTAGACATATTCATGGACAGCAAAATAATGAAAGTTGGTCTAAAGATGGAGTTCAAAAATGAGCGGGCCCTGGATGACAATGGAGTTTCAAGGGAGGTTTACACTGCTTTCTGGACAGAATTTCTGGAACAGTGTGAGGGTGAAGAAGAGCGAGTGCCAAGGTTGAGACCTGATTTCTCTGAAGCACAGTGGCAAGCACTTGGAAGAATCTGGGCAAAGGGTTACATTGATCATGGTATAATTCCAGTGAGACTATCAAAGGCTTTCATTTTAGCTTGCATATTTGGAATTGATGCAGTGGATGAAGATGTCCTTATGTCTTCTTTCTTCAACTATTTGTCTGCTAGTGAGCTATCAGTTGTTGAAAAGGCACTTAAAGGCAGAATTGGAGATGATGACAAGGAAGACTTGCTTGACCTTTTCTCAAGGATGGGGTCACACAGCCTTCCTTGCAAAGAAAACACACGCATTGCCATTGAAACAATGGCACATAAAGCCATTCTTCAAGAGCCAAAATTTATAATGGACTGTTTCTCTCATAGTCTTACCAGTGCACAGCTGAATCTGGCAGACAAAGAGAGTGTGATGCATCTGTATGCATGCAAAAGGCCAACAAGCAAAAAAGTTTGTGAAATGTTACAAACATCCTCTGTGTTTCTATCTCAAAAGGAGCAAACAACATTCAGTTACTTGCAGCGCTACATTAGAAATGTTGATCAGCGTAAACTAGAGATGTTCTTACGCTTTTGCACTGGTTCATCTGTAATTTGCACAGAGAAGATAGATGTAAGTTTCAATGCTGTATCTGGTTTGAGCCGAAGGCCTGTAGCTCATACTTGTGGAGCTGTACTCGAAGTTCCTTCAACATATAGCTCCTATCCAGAATTTCGCACAGAATTTGATAACATCTTGTCTGGTGATTTTTTTTCCATGGACATACTATAAAATGATTAATAGATTGGTGCCACTTTAGAATAAGAATACACTTATAAAGGTTTATCCATAATTTAAAATCTGTTTATTAATGATTATTAAATGTTGTTAATGCATTAAAAGTCATTAATAAGTTTACCTGTATACATATTAGATACATGTATTCTTATTTTAAGGTAGTACCAATAATTTAAATGAAATGAGTTTTATTCAGTTAAGCTCCATTGCTGGAATTAACACTGTCCATAAGACATAAAAAAGCCATCTGCTGGACATCTGGCGTAAACTTGCACATGCAGACTTATAAATGTTATTATAGTTATATTTGTTCCTAATGTTGCACATCTACACAGATTTGTTTACCTTGCCTCAAAAGTAATATCTTGATATGTGAAACCATTTTAAATCTACAACAAATACCTAATGTTTTTCATTTTTAAATTGTTTTAAGTTATCATAAAAATAATAAACATGCAAACATATAAAAAGCTAAATAAGCCTACAGCAATCGCAAAATGAGAAAGGTGTTTTGTTATTAGATTTATTATTTTATGATTTATGGTTTTACTTGCTAAGAAAGTGTTTTGTTTTGTTTTTTCAGTGCATTGTTAAAAGTGCAAATACACACGTTTGTGTCAGGTTGTGTTTTAATATACCTAAAAATAAACTGGCTTTAGTTATTATAAAGCCTGTAACAATTTACAATGTACATTATGTCCCTTTTTAATGTACCTTTATATATATATAGTATATATTTAAGTTACAAAATATTCAAATTTTGATATTTGTTGTTGGATGGAATCTTTTAAAGCCATGTTCCCATTTAAATAAATGGAATTATAACTCAAATATTTTTCTGTTTGTTTACTACAACATCATGACCATCTCCTTGTTTCTACACTCACTATCCATTTTCTCAGCTCCACTGACAATAGAGGAGCACTTTGTATTTTTGCAATTACAGACACTGCAGACCACTACAGTGTCATTGAGAATGATCCACCTCCCATATCATACCGGTTCTATGTAGGTCCTGACAATTGAACAGTGTTGAAAGGAGCAAACAAATTATGCAAAGTGGACTACAGACTGTAACTGTAGAACTATAAAGTGCTCCTGTGTGGTCAGTGGAGCTGATAAAATGGACAGTGATTTTAATCTAGTGATCTGAATTGCTGTGGTTCCTAAATGATTCCACTTACACCAATGACTTGTTGCTATGGTGGCATCCTATTACATCAGTACAATGCTCAATTTCAGTGAGCTCTTTAGAATAACTTGTTTTACAAATGTTTGTAAATGTGGGCTGCTTTTTTGTGGGCAGGTTTTTGATTGTATACACCTGTAGCATACGACTGAATGAAACACCTGAATTTACTAAGAGTTCCCAATATTTTGTCCTTAGAGTGTGTCTCTTACAGAATTTAAACATTTACATTAGTAAAAAAAAAAATAAGGCACATATTTTTATTCTGAGGATTTTTCTTTTTTTTGATCCTGCAGTTTGGGCCAAAAAGGCAACATGTCTCATTCGAATGTAAGTATGTGAAAAGAATATGCGTACAGACTGTATACAAATTTCGAATGTCATTTAACAACAAAACAAAAGAGAAACATTTTCTATCATATTATTTCACTGAGGACTATCAGACATGCTTTTGTATTTAACACACTAATCTTACTTTAAAGAAATGAAAAGAATAAAATGTTGCTCTTATGATCATATGTGTCACCACTACAAAACGACTACATAGATGATTTTATAACATCTCTCAAAAATATGTACAAATCAATAGCTTGATATGGATCTCTTGGGAGTGTCAACTGGGATTCAGCCATAATTATATTACAAAGGTCATATACATCTGGATCACATGGCACTGACTGGCGAAATGTACATTCAGTTTTGCATGTATGAATGTCCTCATCTTCAGCTGAATGAAGAAAGTCTCTGGTTCCATACAGTTCTGGCAGTCCATACATTGTGTTTGGCCGGCCACTAGGAACACTGTCATTCTTTGATGGTCTGATGGTGTGCGAATCCCACACGTCTGCAGTGTCATCCAGCTCATCCTAGAAAAAAGGTTTTAAAAGATGTACCAGAAAACACCAAAATTAATTTCAGTATTACAATCCCTAACAATGTCCCTATTACTACAATGTTTAAAATACAAAGTACAATTATTAGACACATATACTTTTACCAATAAACATAACGTACAAACATCTCCAGTGCCAACTTTGCCTATTCATTCATTCATTCATTGTCTGTAACTCCTTATCCACTTCAGGGATACGGTGGTTCTGGAGTCTACCCGGAATCACTGGGCGCAAGGAAGGAACACACCCTGGAAGTGGTGCCAGTCTTTCACAGGGCGACACACACACACACTCACACTTATGGACACTTTTGAGTCACCAATCCACCTAACGTTGTGTGTTTCTGGAGCGTGAGAGGAAACCGGAGCACCCGGAGGAAACCCACGCAGACACAGGGAGAACACACCACACTCCTCACAGACAGTCACCCAGAGCGGGACTCAAACACACAACCTCCAGGACGTGCCGCCAACTTTGCACATTTATTAAATTTAAATATAACTTAAATATACGGTAATGACAAACACCATCTCCAGAAATGTGGGGATGCTGTGCAAATCATTCACCTATTTTGAATTTGATGCCAGCTTAGGGTTACAGAAAATTTGGTATGAGAGCATATTTACCTATGTGCTGCATCATTTTGTGTTTTATCCCAAAACGCTGTATGCTTGGGAACTGAGAAGACCAAGTTCTGTAGTTGTGAAATAACAATTTCACCATTCTTGCTAAGATTTCAGGTGCTTAACAGTTTGGGTGTCTGTTATAATTGTTTTCAGTGGGTAACAGGTCTGGATTAATTTAGCTCCTGGACTCTTTACTAAAGGAGACATGTAGAATGTGGACTGTCCTTCCAGTCACTCCATAACCTGTATATTTATTATTCAGCTTTATAATATATATATATATATATATATATATATATATATATATATATATATATATATATATTAGTCCCCATTTTTAGTTCTGAAAGACTCTGCCTCTCTGCTTTTGTTGAAGTAACTGTCTACTGAACTACTGAACAGAGAAGGTTGTCTACTGGAACAATGATTTGAAGCAATGCAGTGAAATAAGGATGTTGGATTTTCAGCACCCTGCCTCATCCACAACTCCCCAAATCATCCCAAAAGTACTGGGTGGGACACCATCATTCCAGAAAACACATTTCCAGAACTCAATGCTGGGGGCTTTATATGCTTCTAGTTCCCATATGGCTTTATTTATGGTGACAACAGGTTTGTGTTTATCTGCTCCTGAGAGTCTTATTCTATTGCCAATACTTCTGTACAGGGACTAGACAAGTTGTGTACATTGGCACATCTTTGTCAGCAATTGGTGCAAGTTAAAGTAGCTGAATGTATTCATTAAAAGGGGTGTACACAAACAATTAGAAATATTTTGTTGTTTATTTATAGCCTTGCTAAAATAAATAATAAAAAAAAAATAACCAGCTTAACAACCCCTGTAAAAGACTGGCACCCCCTCCAGGGTGTATTCCTGCCTTGCACCCAGTGATTCTGGGTAGGCTCCGGACCCACCGTGACCCTGAACTGGATAAGTGGTTACAGATAATGAATGAATGAAGGAATGAATTAATGAATTTATACTATGTTTAACAGATTAGGATATGGTTTAGTCTGTATAAACTGTTCAGCCTCTTTAATCAAACACCATCTTAGCACTTATCAAATCAACACCCATCAAATAGCTAATTCATCAACTCACCTGTATGAGGCCCATGCAGGAGAACTGAAGAAGGCTTTTGTCCAGAAATTCTCCATCAAAGAGCCCCCTTTCCTTGAGGTCAGCAAAGAGAGCTATCCAAAACTGCATGCATTCTTTCCTTAAGAAACCCCACCAGCTTTCTATTCTCTGGTTGGCTGTGCTTGCTCCATCCAGATAGCTCTCTATGCTTCCATGGCGATTCCTTCTGAGGAAAAATTGAAAATCACGTACGTGTCCATTTTCTGTCCCACAGTCTCCTCTCACGATTTCTGGGCAGCCCCCCAAACGCTGAACTGCTTGGATGTAATAGCCTCCAACCAACCTTGGGTCGCTACTGGTAGTATAAGCATTCAGCCAGATTATTTTCCTGGAAAACCCATCTATACATCCATTGATGCAAATTCCATAATGCTTCAGCTTATCATAGGAGTCTAAGTGCCAGATGAAGTTTGGTCCTTTTGAAAAATAATTCCGTCTACACAGCCTCTTTGCTCTTCTGAGTGCGACCCCTCTGGGGTCTAACTCCTTGAGAATCAAACGGACATCCTCCTTTCTCACTCGAAGCCCATTTAATCTACATTTAGCATACATCCATCGGTATCCATGGAGTTGTCCCGAGCTCTGCAGTTGCGACTGAACGAAAGTAATAACACTATGTAGATTAGAGTAATCCTTCCTTCTAGAAAGTCCCATAGACTGCAACAAACGTTTCAGTTGGCGCTCCCCAATAACATATCCATGTTTACCGCTGAGAAGAGATGCAATGTCTTTATATTTCAGTCCAAGATCAAAGTAAAATTCAGCGAGCTGCTCCATAGTTCACCTGACACACACAGCAAGCACACAATCAAAAGTAAGCACAGTACTGTACCATACGGAGCCCACAAAGTATTTGCGAGGGAACGCAATTGTGTTTGCGAGGGAACGCAAAACGATTTGCGAGGGAACGCAATTATGTTTGTGAGGGAACGCAAACATTTGCGAGGTAACGCAAAACTATTTGCGAGGGAACGCAAAATCAATAGTGTTTTTTTATTTTCCCCCCAGTCCCTTTAGGGGCTCCGTAGTATTCCATATAAAGTTAACACATATTTTATTAATTTTTTTTAACCATATATCAGGTGGAGGGAAAATACATGCTAAGAACAGAATCTTTGATAGAATAAATGTTTTAGTAATATCTATTCTAGTCTTATAATTTAGTTTTTTATCTTTCCATTTCTCAACTTCTTCTTGAACTTTTTCTGTTTTCTGAGACCAATTTGCATCTACACAACCTGTGTTATCTATATAAATTCCTAAAATGTTTATTTTTTGGAATTCAGGAATGTTGATTTTGAATTTATTATTTGGATCTCCTATCCAGACACTTTCTGATTTATTTACATTTAATTGTGCCCCCGAAACTTGTTCATAAATTTTAAAATGATCGTAAATAATGTCTAACTCTGATTGAGATTTAATAAAAACTGTTATATCATCAGCATATGCAGTAATTATTATTCTTTTATCTCCTAATTTAACACCCTGAAGCCTCTGGTCTGTTTGAATGTTCATTATTAATGGACTTATAGCCAAAACATAAAGTGCTGCACTAAGTGGACAACCTTGTTTAACACCTCTATATATTTTAAACTGTTCAGTTAAATGTCCATTTACATTAATCTGTATTTTAGACTCAACATATAGACACATAATCATTCTAATAAAAGTTAATGGAAATTTATACATTTTTAACACTTCCCATAAATATTCTCTAGAGATATAGTCAAACGCTTTCTTTTGATCTAAAGCAACTATGTAAAAGGATTCATTGGTTTTAGTACAAACTAACTCTCTTAAAATACCTAAATTATCCCACATCAATCTTCCTTTAATAGCACAGGTCTGTTCTTTGGTGATAATTCCATCAAGAACATCCTGCAACCTATTCATAATAATTTTTGCATAAATTTTATAATCAATATTCATTAAAGTGAGATGTCTCCAATTATTGATATTTTTATCACCTTTTTTATATAATAGTGACATCACACCTTCATAAAAGGTGTCGTACATAAATCCTTGTTCCACACCTTCATTAAATACTCTAGTTAATAATTGGGAAATATCATACATACATTTGTTATAAAATTCAGCAGGTAACCCATCTTTTCCAGGAGACTTTTTTAAATTTAATTGTTTTATTGCTGTAATGACTTCACTTTCTATTATTTTGTCAGCTAAAAAATCATACTCATTATTATATTCAAAATTTAAGTATTTTCTAAAATGTTTATTATCTATTTTAATTTCTTTATACATCTCTTGACATAATATTTGAATAGATTTTCTAATCTCGTCAGGCTGATTAACAATTTTACCCTTTTCTGAATAGATTGATCCAATATAAGAGCTTTGTTTCCTTTTTGTGTATACAGACATAATTTTAGCTTTATTATGAATTTCCTCCATATTAGCACCTGCTAGAGTTTGTAGATTTGAATATAGATCATTATTCATTGAATCTATTTGTTCCCTCAATTTTGACATAATACTTTCATCTTCATCACTTCTCTTTGTACACTTTAATTTAATATATTGCATCATTGTTAAATTATATTTGTCATTTTTTTCCTTATTGTACGTCCGACATTTTCCTTTAAAAAAATCTCTTATCTGTGTTTTTAGAACTTCCCACAGCTCTCGATCATTTTTAGTAAAAATTTTTAAAGATTTTATTCTATCAATCTCTCCTTTTAAATCTAATAATACTGCAGGAATTTCTAAAATTTGTGTATTTAATTTCCAATAATTCTTTTTAGTTTCACCCTTTACATTTAAATTACAGATTACAGCTAAATGATCAGAATCAATAATCATTTTTGTTTTATAAGTATAAACTTCTAACCCTTTATTTATATAAATTCTATCAATTCTGGTCTTACAAATAGTACTAAATCTGGTAAAATCTATTTTATTAGGGTATAGTATTCTAAAAACATCAGAAAAATCTTGTTCTAACATCATTCTTTTTAAAAAGGGACCTTCTCTTCGTATAGCTGCTGGATTTATTGTTATTCTATCTATATCATCTGTTATTGTATTAAAATCACCACAAACAATTGTCAAAAAACCTGTACACAATAACACTTTCAATTTTTTAAAAAGCTGGATTTTTTTTACTGTACTTTGTGCTGTATAAACATTAATAATTCTCATTTTTCTACCACTGTGGAAGCAATCCATGCACATTAGTCTTCCAGGAATAATTTCTCTACTTCTTATAATCTGGAAATAATTATTATAAAATAGAAAACCAATACCATCTGCTTTGCAATCACCAACAGAAAAATAGGAGGGTCCTTTAATCCATAGTTTTCCTGTTTCATTAATATCATCTAATGTAGCTAATCTTGTTTCTTGAATACAAACTAAATCTAAATATTCTTTACTTAAGGATTCTAATTTTCTCTCCTTGTTTAATTTAGACTGAATTCCTCTTACGTTACAAGTGGCTATTCTAATACCTACAGTGGACATATTTTATTATGGATTTTGATTTCTTTTCTTTTTTAGAACACTTTTTTTGTTTGCATTACCTACTTTTCTTGGTGACAATTTGCGTTTTTTCTGTTGTAATATATTTCCCTTATTGGTGTCCTGTCCTTGATTGCAGATTGAAGATTTTCTAAAGTCAGTTGTCGGCAACATTGTAGAAGCAGGATCAATAGGAATGTTTTGTCCTGAAGATGGAGATACCTTTACGTTCTCAGAAGAGAGGTCTCCACTCGAGTCTTTATCTGATCTGGAAAAGTCCTCATCAGAACTTTCAGACGAAGAGCTGCTGCTACTGCTGTTACTACTGTCATCATTTGAAGATCCACTGTTGCTTTTTCCATCTTCATCCGCTTTTTGCACTTTGCTATTGACTTCATTTCCTCCATTCACCTGTTGATTTTGGATGTGACCAGACTCTTCTATATGAGAAGTTCCTTCTGCGTTCTGATCAGCATTTTATGGTATCTGTTCCTGTTCAGAGTCTTTGCTTCCAACTGCAACTCTTTCTTGTTCCATCTCACTTGGTATATTTTCTTGTTCTTGAGTAACCATATCTGAGAGTCTTGACATTGCTTTAGAGCGATTTACATATGATTTAGGGCACATAAAAAAATTGTGCCCTTCCGCACCACATAGTGAGCATATAGCTGTTTCTCTACATTCTTTTCCTTTGTGGCCAAAGGAACCACATTGCCAACATTTAATCTTCCCACAATCTTTGGCCTGGTGATTTTCCTCTTGGCAAATAAAACATCTTGCCACTTGGCCTTGATATGATATTTTACCATTGTGGGGGCCCAAAGATATGGAGTTAGGAATGTGTAATTCTCTGCCATTACTGTCTCTCTTAAGTTTCACTTGATACTTTCTGATGCCATACCATAAACCAAACTTGTCGACTGGTTTGACTGCAGGTTTCAAAATATCACAAAAACGATGCAAGTATGTTTCAACATCTTCGTCTGAAATTCTCCCCGTCCAAAACTTGACAATGATTGTTTTAACATCAAGGCTTACAGGTGAGAAAATCTGAAAATCCTCCCACTTTTTTGGGTTATTTCCATAGATTTCAAGAAAAATACGAATACCTCGTTCATTTCTGAAACACAGCTCGAAATCTCTCCTGTTTGGAAGGCTTATGAAAGAATAAATATCTTCTGCATGGAGCCAATGAGACTGGAATATCAAATCGCCAACAAAGTCTCTGTTAGGAGGTTCACCTAAACCAGTAAAGGTGATTTTCACCCAGTATTTAACTTGGCGTTCACTATGTGCCTTGTGAGATGCCATAATGGCACAACCGCCGAAGCGGTGTCGTATAGCTTCAACAAGAAAGTATCACTAAAAAAAATATATATATATAAACGGGAGAAACAATAATAAACTTGACGTTAGACTGCAAACACCGCGAGGTGCTGCAGAGTACAAGCACTACTTGTCTTTTTTCCCTGATTCCTCCCAAGTACACATCTCTGCAGGCCGGAAACCAGAAAGTGGGGGATCTAGATGTTTTGTGGGAAGGCGAATGTAGGAAATGCAGCCTTTGTGTTTTGAAAAAAAGGGCATAGTTTATCTCCAACAGAACTAGGTACCCTCCACTAGTTGTAGTTTAAAACATTACGTTTCAGTGAAAACTAAATACATAGCACTCCTGATATTTTAATGATATATTTGTGTTAATCTGATCATGGGGTGAACTGCAAACTTATGAAATCCATTAGGTCTCTCATGTCTATGTAGCAGACTTGAAACTGCGCTGGTCACAGAAGCAGACACACACACACACACACACACCAGGGAGTGGAGATCTGGAGATTTATTCTGAATAAAACAGCATGGGGCACAGTAAACTCATGCAGTAAATCAGCACCCTCTCTCACCCTACACCATCCACTACGCTTCTAACGAATCCCTAATCATATAAACAGTTTCATATGAAGAGAATAAAATACACTGATGAGGGTTAATTTGTACCTGACCACAGATATGAGGAATTTTGTGATGCATGACCTCATCTACTCATTAACAGTGTCAAACAAGTTCCGTACAGAACTGTTTAATGCTGAGCTACTACAAAGAACTCAAAAACCCATGTGAGGAAAAGAGGAAAATAATAAAAAAATATAAATGAAATAATTACATGGATAAAATGTAATATTTTGATCGTGTAGTGTTTTAAATACTACATTAGAGCCCGACAGATCTCAATATTTCATATAAACCCTTATTACAATCACACAACACTGAACATACCTGAATAAAACAGCATGGGGCACAGTAAACTCATAGTAAGCACACAGCACATCAGCACCCTCTCTCTCACCCTACACTGGTGACGCCAAAGAAATGTGACCGTGTTATACATCGCTAAATATCGTTCATATTTGACACAAAACAGACGTTCCAACATTTTCTCCTGAGATATTATATTACACGTAATCACAATTTCATTATTTAGTGGCTTAATACTGCATTTCTCAAGGAAAGAGAGCAGCAGGTCTCACCCGTACAGCTTCCACTGTGTTTCTAATGAATCCGGGGGGAAACCGCTGCATGTGCACTTTGAGTGTTACATTAATTAAGACCCCAGCTAAAACAGGTTCAGGGGGGAACCCAAAACGGTTAGGAAAATTTAACTTATTACACTTCAAGCATATAGTGACACACACACAAAAAAAAGAAATAAAGTTTTGGTGAAGTTCACAATAGCCATAATTAATTTATCACAACAAACAATATAATTATAAATAAAAATAAATAAACCAATTTAATCTCAGCTACATCTACAATCATTATTTTAATTTGATTACAGAATTATAGGACTGTATCTGTTTTGTACTCAGCACAGTATTGGATTATAATCAGTTTAAATGTGTAAACCCTTAAGTAACACTTATGGCCCACTGTTCAAATAAATATTTAAAGCAGCTCCTTTCCATTAATGGACAGTGGGAGAAATGGTGCTAATAACTTACAAACAGTCATAATATTCAGCAAACCTCCCATGACCCCTCGGTCACAGTGGGTGTATATGACACTAGAGTCAGTGCCTGTAGCTACAAGGTGAACTTAATAAGATGGAAACTCACTGTAATGTAGTTATGGTTTAATGAATTCTGAGATAGTGGTGAAATCTTTCAGGAAATTTGGCTCAATTAAGAATATAAACAGACATTCAGAGACGTTCACTGTACTTCATCTAGTTCCTCTGTGTGGTTTTAAATGATTCTTTATAGAAGTATGTCCTTGTTGTAGAGTATTGTGTGTTACTCTTTGTGTTCAGATGATCACACGCTTTGATTCGGCATCAGAACCAGGTCCTGGAACCCCCTACTCACACAATTAGTTGAATCAAGTTTGTTTGAACAGGTCGAATAGGATCAGAGTTGGATAACACTGTCTCAGACTGTCAGAAAGACTCCCTTTATTATTACCTGGATTGTGCTTGTGAATTTGTAGAAGGACTATCATTCATTCATTCATTCATTCATTGTCTGAAACTGCTTTTCTAATTCAACTCCTCACAGACCGTCACATGGAGTGTGGCTCAAACCCACAACCTGGAGCTGTGTAACTGCATCACTGCCTGCCTCACCACTGTGTCGCCCGAAGGGCTATCCATTTATTTTAATACAGTTCATTTATTCAGTTTCATTTATTTCAGAAACACACCATATGTACAAATATTTGAGGACAAAGTTGTAACGAATGTATTCTACATTAAGTTGCACCCATTTCTAACACAGACGTGCACACACTGCCTCTCTGATCCCTGTAGAGAAACACTGACAATAGAACTGGATTCTCTGGAGTAGAGAAACATGAACCTAACACCAGGCGAGGAATATATAGCCCCCCAGCACTGATCTGCACTGATGAACCCATATTTACGGTCATGTCTCTTGTTAGGAAGTGAGTAGTAGCCTCTATGTGAGTAAACATTATCATTCTCAGTGTGGTCTCAGTTAAATGGTTATTCTCTTTATTTATTGCAGGAATTTCACACATTAATCCAACCACAAACAAGTCTGTGAATCACATGATGCTGAAAATGTACTCCATATAATGTACTCAATGTTTACAAGGTACAATATTAACACTGAAAACAGAACAGTTATTACATGTTCAACATGTAATCAACACAAGCTTTTAGAAACAGCTCCATATCAGCCCTGTTTTTAAAAACAAATCAAATGGGTTCTTTAGCCTCTGGGTCGTCTCCAGAGCCTTTACGACAACTACACAGCTCGAAGCCAGCGACGTGCTTGAGTCGTTCTTCTGCACTCACTTGGAGCTGCCTCCGGCCTGCAGAGATACCCTTCTCGATTCCCATGACAACCTGAAGTAGATTTTTCACAATAAAAGACTGGGGTTTTAATACATTATTCAAAAAATATTTAACTTCATAATTTGTTCTAGACTCAAAATTGTCCGTACGTGTGAGTGAATGTGTGTGTGTGTGTCGCCCTGTGAAGGACTGGCGCCCCCTCCAGGGTGTATTCCCGCCTTGCGCCCAATGATTCCAGGTAGGCTCTGGACCCACCGCGACCCTGAACTTGATAAGGGTTGCAGACCGCTAAGTGACTTTCTGTGTCCCAAATGGCGCTCTAGTCACTATATAGTACACTATTTTAAGGTAGTGTCCGAAATCGTTCCCTACCCTCGTGAATTCGAACACAGCTCACACTCGCGCCCAAAAAAATCTCAAACTGAATTTTTTAACGGAAAAAGCACGTTATGTCGGTGAGTAAAAACATTTTGTTTGTAAGTATTGTTTGTAAGTATAATTACAAAGTTCGTTGTTGTCAGTGTTTTTGCTAGATACACGAACACGTTATAAATACGTTATTTCAGTATGTATTAGGAGGGTCGAGGATAAATACACGAATATTCAACTGCGGCACGCGTGTTGTTTGTGGTTGATTTCGCCAAATAATTAACAGAGTTACTTAATTACACACAGAAAAAACTCGCTGATAATATTGCCTCCGTGTAAGTAACAAGATTTTTGACTTAAAGAAAAGCTTATAAATGTAGTTACTATGAACATTCATATCACACATAAACTGTAATCTCCTTTTATGTTTTATTTTTTTCAGCATCCAGCCCACGTTCAGGCCACTTTTGACCCTTCAGTGTTCAATGTTCTCAGCTGTATCTATGGGATGTTTCAGTATGAACTCTCCATGGCCCTTGGTTGGCCTTTTGACTTCAGTCAGGTGATTACTTCAGATTATGACTTTTTTGAGGATACATTTCCAGTAAGGCTTTAAACTGCATTCTAAACTTTGTCATTTGTCTGTGAGAGTGACACCCCACAGCTCCGTAGGTGGTGGTGCCGGTTACTTTCAGGGAGCATGTCACCTGCAGGGTATTTACACCTGTTACTCAAACAAACATATTTACACACACATGCAGCTTCCTCTTCAGACACATTGTACATTGTACTGTGATGTTTTGCATTTTGGAGAGACCACTTGTTAAAGTCGTTGTATTGAGTTATTTAAATTGTTTTTGTTTCATTGGTAAATTGCAAACAACGTAATGTTTGTAAATGTAGCTGATAAACCTAATTTTCAATTAACTTACATCATTTAAATTCCAGCTGTATTTTAGAACGGTGAGCTCTAATGTACAAGGAAAGGTCAGTAAACAGAAGAAGGGAAAGACTGAGGAGCGTTCGAGGTCTGATGGTTTATATGAATTTATAAGGGCACATGTCAGTGTGGAACTAGTGTGACTTAAAATCAGTTATTTACAGCATCTGATAAACTCAAATTAGACATGTTCCATTGTTAAATAGTATTTATATTAATTTCAGTCTGGATTTCACCTTGTTTTTTTCTGTTAACAGTAAAGGAGACAGAATGTTTACCGTCTCCATTGAGCAGGTGTTTATTATGTGTCTGTTCTTGAAGCTGAACTGGGCATTTCAACTTTCATTTTGCTTCATGTGCAATAGACTTCACAAATGAGAAAACTGGGGTTTGTTTTAAAAAATTAATTGGAATGTTGGTTTCTGTGGTAAATTTATATTTAGCTTTTTTGTTTCACTAAATTTAAATAAACTGTTAAACAATATCTGCACTCTTCTAGAACGTCTTTAACAGATGCCCCTCTCGGTCCTGGAGCAGATTCTATTAGAGGTCGTCCTGGAAGAGGGGGACCACGCTTTTTTTAAAGCTCTCACTGGTGTGTCGACTCTTCCGGGACACTGTTGGGAGACAGTCATTCCGGGCCCAAGCACATTTTCAGAGGCTTTACAGTGAATATAAAGTGCTTTATTGTGTTTCAGTAAACTTTATTTTAAGATGGTTGTATTCCTTATAAGAAGAGGTGGTAATCTGATTATTAATTCACGCCGAGACGGCAGCCAGCCGACAGTGCCAACGTGCAGCCAGAATCAGCCCAGATCTACCTTGCTAGCTGGGCTGTGTCCACTCTCTGTCCACTCTGTGAGACACTCCTCCCTCGTTGGTCCACCTTGTAGATGTAAAGTCAGAGACAGTAGCTCATCTGTCGCTGCACAGTGTGTGTCGCTCGTCCTCTAGTCCTTCATCAGTGACACAGGACGCTGTCGGCTGGATGTTTTTGGTCGGTGGACTGTTCTCAGTCCAGCAATGACCAGTGATCCAATACAAAAATAAATAAGTAAATAAATCAAATCAAATCAAATTGATTTGTATAGAGCTTTTTACAACTGATGTTGTCACAAACCAGCTTCACAGAATTCAGGTAAGACAGAGGTTTGACATTAAATGTAAAAATAAATGTAAAAATGTAAAGAATGTAAAGATGTAAAAAAAAAATCCTCAATAAAAAATGTAAAATAATAAGTAAAAAATCCTACATTAATTTCTTTCCGCTGAGTAACTGTTGCAGTGTCTTTTATTTTGTCACTATCTAATGGCATCTATGAAATGAAACAATATCTACACAATCTACACGGCTTTGGTTAGAATATGATGTTTTAAATTTTTTGTGAATATGTTGTTGTATAAATATAGTTGTGTGGTGAGAGGAAAAGAGGGTGACAGAGAGACTCCTGAATATTCGCTACTGTACTTCTGTGCAAAGGAAATTTTTATTTAAAAATCCCAGCAAATTGTCAAAAGGACTGTTCGTTAAAGGGTTTACTGTCTTACAGATCAGGGATGGGTCTCATACATTAGCTGTAATTTTGTCTCTGACGTTTGTAAGGACGTATAGTTTAATTCAAGGTTGTTTTTTGTCGGAATATCAGAAATACACCAGTGTCCCATGTCTGTAAAAGCAAAGTAAATTAGATTGAAGTGTATCTGAGAGACTGTGTGTTTATTATTTAAGGATGAATGATATTGATTAATTTCAGATTTTTACCTGTAAACGGGGGAATACAGACAATTAGCTAAATGTGTGTCGTGTCTGTAGTCTCTTACACACTAAAACAACACAGGAGTGAAATTAGACCATTACTGATACTTGCAGTAGTTTACAAACTACACTAAACTACAGTAAAAACGGAGGTGACGAACAGAGGGTGGGAAAAGCGCTTTGTGATTTATTATTTGAAAATTAGGACGTATGAGCCACTAATAATAATAGAGCTGTTTTATAATTATTGCTCTATAGAGGGGATGGGGGTATGTAACAATTTAATATATGTATATATAATATATAGAATTAGTGTTCTCCATACTACAGAAAGAAGTTAATAATAATAATGATATTTGATCAAGTGCAACCCACAAGAAATACTACACTACACCACACCTCTTATATTAGTTAATGTAACTGTTCCAGGCCTGTGTTGATGGGTTATTGGGAATACATTTCAATAGCTTTTTTAATATTATTGTTATTATTATAATAATTATTATTAACACCCTTTTTGTAGTATGGAGAACACCAATTCACTTTAAATAATTCATTGGGCCCAGCAACTCTAATTTCCAATGCTGTATATTCATTAATTCATTGTCTGTGACCCTTATCCACTTTCTTGGTCGCGGTGGGTCTGGTACCTACCCAGAATCACTGGGCGCAAGGAGGAATGCTACATATTGCAAATAACATTTTATTGTTAAATAGCGCCCCCCCCCCCCCCACCACACACACACACACACACACAATAGGGCAATATTTACAAAACAGCTGTTAAATTTTGTGGCTCATAATTCCCAATTTTCATATAATAGCGTCAAGTGCTTTTTGCCTGCTGTTTGTCACCTTCATTGTTACTGTGTAGTGTAGTTTGTTATTGACCCATTCACATGCACAGTTCAAGAACACAAATCAGGTAACCCATGGATACCACTCTTGGTGACACTTGGTGTGACCTTAGGCTCATGTGCAGTGCTCCAGAGCTTCTTATATATTGTTTCATGCTGAAATCACTCACTGAAAGAGGTGCCTACCAGGTGTCTTTACACACACACTCTTTCACACACTCTCTCACCCCCCTCTTCCCCTCAGGTGTCCAGACTGCTGTATGAGCATGCTAAAGAAGCTGAAGTGAAGTTTGACTGTGTGTGTAGTGATGTGGACACAGCTCTGCCACTGGCCACCATCATCTGCACCAACTACAACTGCCCCATGCTCATGCGCAGAAAAGAGGCCAAGGACTATGGTAATCATTCATCTCCTTATTATACTTCTACAGTACAGGGACAGTGTGAGACGATGAGGAACTCCACTCTGCTCTTCCCTCATCACACAGCATAGTCCCGGCCAATGTGATTATTTGTCAGATTTACATTTCAGCATTTAGCAGACACTCTTCTCAAGAGCATAATTTCTCAGAAGCATAATTTTAATATTTTTTCATTCATCGCCTTATTATACTTCTACAGTACAGGGACAGTGTGAGACAATGAAGAACTCCACTCTGCTCTCTGGGTGGATGCTATGGGCCCCTGCCTTCCCTCATCACTAGGGGTGTGGTGAGATTAAAACATATTTCTCGTCAAGTTTATACCCGTTTGATTGTGTGAACTTTTTAAGAAGGATCTGACAGCGATGGCAGCAAGCGCGACAGCTCATAAGTCAGAGCAGCTCTCAGCAGAAGAGGTATAGCTTGTGATGAGTTATCTATTTAGTTACAGAGGAGCTTTTCTAGGAACAGCTGGAGTTGGAGGACATTTTCAAAGAAAATGCTCCCGCTGTTTTTAAGTCATATGTCTGGCTGCATTTTGGGCTCCCAGTGGAAAAAATAAACGGTGACAGACAGGAATAGTTCTAGTTCGTGAAATACATTTGGAACTGTTTGGCAAGATTCCAACGACCTCAATTGATTTGCGAACTAGAAAAGTTAGTTCCAAACTGGAACCAAAGAAGACTAGGTTCTTCAGCGTGAACCGTGGCTTCGTCCGTGTTGAGGTTTAGTAACTCTCAGAGACTCAGATACAGTGTTATCACCCAGTGGAGCTGAATGGGGTCATTTACAGTGCTCCTTATAAATAAATAATAGATAATAAAATAGGAACATGCTCTGTTTGTGTGTGTTTCTGCGACTGTGTTTGGCGTGAAACCATGCACGTTGTTCAGAGGCACGGCTCTGCGTTGGTTACGTTTCTCTGTGGTTCACAAGCTCAGCAGGACGCTTCAGAACTCTGCAACATTTACACAGTATTATGTCTGATCTCACTCCACGGCAAACAAAAAATAAACAATGACCCTGTCTTGACTCTGACAGTTTATCTGAGGCTCTGGCGCTGTATTCATCCACAGCTAATACAAGCACTATGCAAGAACACTTACAGCACCTCCATGGCTCTCTTCTTAAGCCAGTTGTGCCGGTAAAGAAAATGGCAAAAGGACAGACAACACTTTCAAATGCCTTGGACTTCCACAGTCAAGTGCTAGAGCCACAGCAATAACAAGAGACGTAGGCATTTTTGTTGCAGTTGATATGAGACTATTTTCTGTCAGTACCAGTCTCTTAGCTCTGTATTGTGTTTGAAGAAAAAATTGCACAGTCTTGGACATTTTAAGCATAGATTTAATATGACTGGTTATGGTTTGCACTTATTGTGCTGTGGAAAGGGGTCCTGTTAGGTCACACACTGCTTCAGTTAAAAGCTAGAAACTCCTGCGTATTTCCTACAAAGTTAAGTCTCAGGTGACTCAGTCATACAGGAGAGAAACCAGTCGGCTGAGTTTGCGTTTTTTAATAAAGCAAATAAAACCAAAACTTTTTCCAAACATATTTTTCGTCTTTTCTTCAGTTTTCTTAAAACTATTTAAAAATCTTGTTTCGTCTCATTATCGAGAACACTATCGTATCTCGTCTTGTCTCGTGAGATGAGTATTTCGTCACACCCCTAATCATCACACAGCACAGTCCCGGCCGAAGTGGTCAATTGTCAGAATTGCATTTCAGCACTTAGTAAACACTTCTTACTACAGAGATCTGTCATCATGTTCAAAGAATACACACTCTCCGAGACAAACAGGATTAGAGTTCAAACTCCACTGAACTAAGACCCCACTCAATACAGGAGTCACTGCTGAACCCTGAAGAGCGTAATACACACTCACACACTGCAACACCTCACCACAATAATTGCTGAGACCTGAGAAAGAGACCCAGTTCAATATGTTGATAAGTGCAGGATTAGTGGTCATTTAAATACTGCACAAACAGATGAGTCCTCAGCCTGTGTTTGAAGATGGTGACGGACTCTGATGTTTGGAGAGTGAGGCCCTATCACACTTCTTACTTTTACAAATAAACCAAAGAACAGGGCTTTATTCCCAGGCTACTATCTGTGCTCTGTAGGCAGTAGACTGGGGCAATAATGTAAATTTAGACAAATAATTAGTATCTCCAGAAATGTTGCCATAACCCATAATATACTGTGTTATAAATCAAGTACCTCATGTGATTGTTACCTTTCATCTGTGTAAGGCAAGTGGTCATTTTATTTCAGCCTATGGAAGTGATCCACACAACAGACACGTTTTACCAGACACGTTTGTTGGTTAAAGGGAAACATTTTGCTTTTTGTTTTAACTACTAGATTTTATACAATACAAAAATTATGCTACTAACCAATTAAATACAATTGAATGTAATATATTTATTTGTATAGTACCTTTCATACAGAAACAACAAGAATGTAGAGTGCAAACTCTTGTGCCAGTGCTGCTTCGTGACGTGTGTGTGAGTCAGATTTTGGTGGGGCTTTGTTGTTCTGTGTACACACATCACATATCTTTGTAGGTGCAACACCTTTCAGGGTCCTCCAGAAAACTTTGGTTGTGTTGTAACTGGATTTGCAGCTTTTCTGAACCTGGATCATGTTTAAGAACTTGCATTTGTTTTCTGAATATGTATCATTTTTGTGAAATGAAGCCCAGGTGTTGTTTTGATGGATGTGTTTTGAAGCTTGTATTTTTGCAGTGCTTTTTGGGCTTTCTCTGCCACTGTACCCTCTGTCACATTGACCATTGTTCAGTTTCTGACCACAGGATTGCTGTTGTCCAGATGTCTGGGTGGTGGATCATTCTCAGCTCAGAGGTGACACTCAGTGTATTGTGGGTGGTGCTATTATGAGTGTCTCAGACACATCAGTGTTGCTGGAGGTTTTTTTTTTTTTTACACAAACTGTCACTGCTAGGGCACCAAACAAGTGCAAAATAAAGTGAGGCCTTATAGTTGCCTACCCTATTGCAGATATAAATGTTACTTGAGGTAATAAACTCACAAATTTTGGTAAGTTGCCACAAAGTATGCTAGTAACACAGGTGCACCACTTGGGTTAAAAGCGCTGTATAGTTGAAATCTTTTCCTACTTGATGCTTTAAGGTACCAAGTCTATAAATATTCCTCGAACTTAAACACTGATCCCCCGTAGTGCCTAAATAATAATTACAATGTAGTATTTGTATTCCTAGCTAGAACTTTTATCCACATTTATTGTGTCTGATTATGGAGGAACAGATTTGGACAGGGCTTTTTAACTGTCTATAAATATTGTCTTTCTTGACCTTCATGCTTATTAACAAATGCTAGAAGATCTTTGATTATTATGATTAATATTTAATGTAAGGTGCATTTCTCTTGGTTATAATTGGCCTGAGAAACAGATCTATATAGGATCTATATTTCACGACAGAGATAAGTGTGAAATGATACTATTGAATGTATTATTTTAGAAATAATAAAAATTGTTTTAAAAAATCAGACTTTTCTGAAATGAATGTGAATTTGAACGGGAAATTCATCGAGTGCAACATACGATGCTGAAGTTGGCTATATAAATATTCCACAGTAAAACTTCATCATATTCAGGATATTAATAGTCTGTTATATTATGTCTTCAATGAGCCTTTCAGATTTGAGACACTTTGAATATAAAGAGATCATATCAAATGAATTAAGCCAAATGTGCAATTTCTCCACACATTCTATCATGTCCAGTGCTATGTTCACAGGGCAATTACAAAAAAATTCCACAGTAAAATTTCTTCATCTTCAGGATATTAATAGTCTGTCTTCAGTGAGCCTTCCATATTTTTGAGACACTTTGAAAATAAAGAGATAATTTTCGCGGAATGAAGCTAAACGTGTAGTTTTTCCACTGTATGGAAGTTGTGTTGTTATTTTGCCATCTAGTGGCTTATTTTAGCCATATATGGCACAGATGTGGTTGTACTGTGAAACAAGCACTTCGGAAGTGAACTTGGAAAATTTCTTAAGGTGAATTTTCTGTTCCACCTTAAACGGCAAATAGGAACTATTGCTCCATTTAAGGTGGAACGGAAAATTGTAATGTTAGCCAAGAAGCTAACGGGCCAGCAGTATTCGCGCTGTGGTCTCGCGCGAGTGTCCTGTCAGAGCCGTTTAACGGCACTTTTTCCAGTTACAGTAAAATGACAATTAGAAAATTATACCTAACGCAATCGAGTACTCAGTAAAATTGTTAAATAAAAATTTGTTAAAGAATATATTGATTGTTAATGGTAATAAGCTGTTCAATTTCGCTGTTGAAATGAAAACCGGTGTGTGTGTGTGGGGGGGGGGGGGCGCTTTGGGGTTGGTATAAATTGCAGGTTACCAGGAGTTCTGATTATCTAACTTACCCTTATCTATTTGATTTCTCATTCAGAGATATTAGTTTCTTTGAACAGCCTGTTAATTAATTTATTTATTTATTTTTACCGCTGTGCTGCTACTTACATGCATTCCTCTGAAGAAATCCTTCAGTTACTCATCCAGGTCTTATAATACTTCTGTTGGATGCTTATTGGTCCTTTCTTATAGTCTACTCACAGTCCATTGGCTCAGTCAACATTCTAGAATGTCGTGGTCAATGTACTGATTTTACAGGTCAAATGTGTTAAAGAAGGACAGTTAAGTTATATTTTTTACTCTCAGCATATTATAGATCAGAGGTGTTTAGTCCTTATTGCAAAGGTCTTGCAGGTTTTTATTATGTTAAGGTAGAAGCATCACCTAATCAGTTGTTGGAAACCAGTTTATTAAAAGAACTGGAATTGCCTGTGCCCCTGCTTGGAATGAAAACCATGCAGCCCTCTGTGGTTATATTTGATGTCAGGATGCTGTTCAAACTATGGTTCCATGATCATAGCCACATTTTTACCCATTTTAGTTTTGCTAGACACAGTCAGTAGAACAGTAACCAGAGAAGATTTTTTCTACTGTGAATGGTTGTGTTTACAGAAAAAGCAGCAGACTTGGGACTAGAAGGTTGCTGGTTCAATTCCCATGACCAATAGGAAAATTGCGGATGGGGAGAGTGAAGGAACCGCACTGCCCTCCTACATCACCATCCACATGTGCAGTGCCCATGAGCAAGGCACATAACTGCTCCAGGTGTGTTCATTGACCCTAGTGTGTGCGTGTGTTTCTGTTCACTGTCACGGATGAGTTAAATGTGGAAGGCACATTTCATAACACGTACAATGACCAATAATTCCACCAAATCATGCTGCACTCAAGTCACTGTAGCACTCAACTAACATGTGTGTGTTTAGTCTACATTCATCTCAGGTGAATTGAGTGTTTAATGAAATATGTCTGTGTTAAACTGTTTTTGTCAGTGTTTACATTGGAATTGTGAACTAACTGACAGACACAGGATGTGCTATATTTTTGACGCAGCAGTTTTCTCGGTGTTTAGGTTCTGTTGCCTCCATGTGGCAGATTGGATGGGTCAGAATCACATGACTACAGCTCAGTATCGTTAGTTTAAAAGGGACACTACACCCACACACACCAGGACATTAACAAAATTAAAATGGAATGACCAGAATTAAAAGAAACATCAAAATAATAAATATTTGCAAGATTTACATTAATTAGATTCTGAATGTGGAAATTGATTTAATTTTCCATTAATTCCCCAGCTCCACCCGTTGCAATTTTCATGCAGAAACAGTAATTCGTGATCCTGACACTGTTCCTCTGTTAACTTTTTAACTTTTAAAAAAAATTTTCACAGGTTTTTCCCAAGAGAAAAACCAGAGGGAAAGCTCTGGTGGAGGAGGAGAAGAAGAAGAAGAAGAAGAAGAAGAAGATGAAGAAGAAGAAGATAGAGTGACCCAGGAGAAAACTCAGGAGCCTTTACCAAAATACCGGCCAGACTTGCACGGCACTCTGAAAAGAGAAACCCAAGACTGAGCACTGAGGCATGTGTTGGCTTCCCTTAAGTAGGAGTAGCCCAGGTGGAACCAATTGCCCCAAATTAAGAGTGCCTCTGTCTCCGTCTAGTGACTGGGGGTGCCTTAGCAGGCAGCCTCGCCCCAGCCCCAGGCAGACCTCTTACAGAATCTTCCTATAAACTCTTCATTCCAGACACAACCTTGATTCACTTATTTATTTACGGTAAGAAGCATGCATTATTAATATGACATTTTGGATAAATGACTTCTAGTCCATTTCATATCTTTTTAGAAATGCAAGCTAGTAACATATAAGACTTTTCACATATTTGAATAATGCAAAAATATAGTCAATTTATACCTTATCAACAAAATACCAGAAAATTATTTTGCAGATCCCTAGTACATGTACAGTACATATGTTTTCTTTTTTTTATTTTTTATATATATATATATATATATGGCGGCACGGTGGCGCAGTCACACAGCTCCAGGGACCTGGAGGTATGGGTTCGATTCCCGCTCCGGGTGACTGTCTGTGAGGAGTTGGTGTGTTCCCCCCGTGTCCGCGTAGGTTTCCTCCGGGTGCTCTGGTTTCCTCCCACAGTCCAAAAACACACGTTGGTAGGTGGATTGGCGACTCAAAAGTGTCCATAGGTGTGAATGTGTGTGTGTCTGTGTTGCCCTGTGAAGGACTGGCACCCCCTCCAGGGTGTCATCCTGCCTGATTCCAGGTAGGCTCTGGACCCCCCGCGACCCTAAATTGGATAAGCGGTTACAGATAATGGATGGATGGATATATATATATATATATACACACACACACACATTTTATTTATTAATTTTTTTAACAGTATAACTTAATGATGATGATGATAATAGTGAGCCAAACTGGGCTGGTATTTTAATGCTGGCAACATTGGTCAGTATTCGTCAAGCTTCTTAATATAAGTGAGTTTCAGGATTTCTTGATGCAAGTCAAAGTAAATAAGAGATGGATCTGATCTTAAGTCAACACTCCTACTCTGATGAACTTCATGAACATGGACCACACGGCAAGAAAAGTTATTCACAATTATTTCTATAACCATCATCTAAATTTTCATGATTGTGACAGTCCTATTTGCCACTTGGTGTTGACAGATTCTGCTGCACTATTGACCCTAGTCCATACACTTGTATTTACATTTGGTAATTATAAAAATTTTAACATTTTGTTTTATATATATATATATATTATATTTCCTTTTTGTTTAGTGGATTTCATCACTGCCTGTAAGCATTAGATAGAATGAAGACACTTATATTTACATTAATTCTTCACTTATGGCAGCTAGCTCCTTATTTTTATTGATATTTATCAAGCTTTTTATCGCTGGCTTTTACAAAGAGTCCCACAACTTTGTCTATTCTTAAGGTCAGTTTAGTCAAGTATTCAAATATTATTTAGAAAAGTTAAAGTTAAAAAAATCAATCTCTTTCTTTCTTCTTTGTAGAACCATTTGAAGACTCCTTTTATACTTGGACATTTCGAGTGAAGTGAACCTCCAAACAAATATGAAACTTCACATCGAACAATATAAGATTTGCTGTCTAACAAGACAACAGTCGGTTGCCTCATACCAGCAGTATTTTCTGTGTGCACGAAACTAAAAAGGATCCTGTGAACTAGAACAGGAAAATTAATTTATCTGCTCAGTTTAAAAAGGCCCTGCCGCCCTCTCACTAAACTTACATTAAACTCTTCAAACAGTGTCATAGAGACACCACATGCACATAGTTTTGATTGAGGACAAATGTATACCTTAGGTTCTGAGTGAAACGCTGGTTTATTTGATCTGAGATGTCTCTCTCCTCTCAGGGACGAAGCGGATGATCGAGGGCATTATCAAAGCAGGTGACGTGTGTCTGATCGTTGAGGACGTGGTGACGAGTGGCAGCAGTGTGCTGGAGACGGCTCGGCTGCTGGAGAAGGAGGGGTTAAAGGTGAAGGACGCCGTGGTGCTGCTGGACCGAGAGCAGGGAGGACGAGACATGCTCGAGGCCGAGGGTATCACCCTCCACCCGGTCTTTACCATCTCCACCCTGCTGGATGTACTGCTGGACGCCGGACGCATCGACCCAGGTCAGTTTCTCTTCCGTTCTCAGTCCTGGACCTGCAGCTCTCATCATTAGTGAATCCAGCTGCTGTTCTCCATAGAAAACATGAGATAACACTGGATGTTCTGAAGCAGCTGCACATGAGCCTGAGGTCACCGTACTCAGTGCTGTGTGTCAGCTCAAGGGGCAAAAAACCCTCAAGCTCTGGGGTGTGGGGCAAATAATAAACCCTCGATAAAACAGCAGCACCGTGAATAATTCAGTGTTTACTTTAGAAAATACATCAAATACAATCAGTTATTCAGAATCTAATATCAGTTTTTATGTTTCTAAATATCTAATATCAGTTATTCAGTTGTTCATGTTCAGTTACAATATATTCACTGTCTCATTAATTAACCCCTATCAAGTGTTCTGCTGTAAATAAGTGCTATTGATTACTCAGTATTAGTTATGACTGAGTGTTATTTTATAGAAATAATAGTAAATATAAAGTGATACCTTTATGAAGTTCTTATTAAAGAGTGAATAAATGTTGCCTGTTGCAGCCACACGCAGGAGCGTGAAGACTTTTATCAAGGGAAACCAGACCTTCACTAAACCACCAGGGAACAGCTCCCCCAGAGGCGAAGGAGATGATGTGTGAGGAGAAAACAATTGACAAACAGCAGATTTGATTCAGAAGAATGTTGCCCTGTTCCATAAAGAATACAACAAATAAAACGAGAAACTTGCCTTTCCTAAAGGAAACATGAAATGGCTGTGCTGCTTGGATCAATCTTGCACCCTAATTTTATCTTTCTTTTTTTTGTCTCACACACACTGGGTAAGACACCTGTAGGGTTGTGACAAGGACGCTCAATGTGGTGTAATAATTTTGTTGTTTGAGCGAGTATTAGTCATGTCATAACGAGTTAATCGCAGACAATTTTCTTTGCACTGAAAACACATTGAACTCTATGGGAGCATAAACACTCCCTAGAGCCGAAGAAAAATTCATAACTGAACCCGTATTTTCAGACGGTCTCAAATGTACAGGAGCTAGAAAGGGGACATTTCTCTAACATTTAAAATTGAAAAAGAAGTCTCTAGGTGAAAGTATAAGGACGTTTATGGCGAAATGCTCAGCTAAAAAGTGGAAAAAGGGTTTTCGGCGACCGGAAGTTATTCATTTTCAATGCGGCAGCTACACTGGGGTGTGTCTGAAATGATTCACCTGTTCACTCATTCACTGATCACTAGACTGTAGACTGTACTGTGTAGAACACTATATAGGGAACAGTGAGAGGGAACTCAGACACTCACTTATTCAGGAAACTAATTATTTTGACCTTTCATCATGGGACATGAGAAATGTGATGAGAAAAAAAAAGTTTTTATTAATGTATGCTGTCTTCAGTTTTAAAATACTTTATATCATTTTTAATGTAATAACAAGTTATGAATAAAAACAGTTTACGTGTCTTATTTCAGCGTACAAACTGCATTTATTCAGTACTCTTCACACACACTTTTATATTCCGTATTAATCAAAAGGTCCGTCACACCTGCAGTTCTGTTGTTTTTAGTAAAGATTATAGCCCTAAGACAGAGATGTAGTCGTTCTCTGACAAGGACTAGGGATCTGAGTCGAGCCGTTAGTTTGTCGGTGAATTCAAACGGTCAGCTGTAATTTACTGCTGTGGCCACAAGGCTACGCTGTTATTCAGAGAAACTAAGGGCTGACCTCAGAACACCCAGCGCTGAAAATTAGCGTTATAGTTAACACATTTAAAATTTAAAATTAAAATACACTGCCCGACTTTATCAAGTACAAACTTAGAATGGTGTATACTTTTATTACGAAACCATACAATCTGAATGCATTTTTATTATTTCACCGTAAGCAGCAATTAACTAATGTTTTATTCCCAATTTAAATCTCATTTCCTGTTACTAAAGTGGTACACATACTTTTATCATACCTTTTAGAAACAAAACATCACTGTAACAGAAAAACTGGAAATCTTCATATTATTAACTTTATTTTCACATGGAAACACCTAGAATACTGTCACCTCAACAGGAGATATACACAGCCCAAATCCACTTATTAAACAATTATAAGATTCTGACAGTGATAAATGGTTTTATAGTGGTGTGTGCACTGTGTTTAGAGCAGCTTCAATAGACAGAGGAAAGATGGTCCCTGGAGCTGTGTGACATAGACACCACCGTGCCTCCTGTAAATATACAGTTTAATTTTTTAACTGAATTACTGAAATAAATTAACTTTTGTTGCTAACTGGGGCAAGTCTGTCTGAGAATGAATGAATGTTGACCGTAAAGAGCAAAGATGCAAATAAAATATAGGAATTGTGTCCATTATCGCTTCATGTACGTGGACAAAATTGATACCCTTCTTTTAAAGAAAGAAAAACTCACAATGGTCACTCAAATAATTACATATTACCACCATCACTGCTTTCATTATCTACTATTACTATTGTCAGTACACATGATCAGAAAAGCAGACTTTTGTGATGGTACAGGGACCTTTTGTCAATAATTTGTAGATTGACCAGAGGAGGATAGGTCCCTCCTCATGAGCCTTGGTTCGTCTCAAAGTTTCTTCTTCATCTCTGAGGGATTTTTTCCTTACCCCTGTCGCCCCTGGTTTTACTGGATTTCTGTGAAGCTGCTTTGTATCATTTGTAAAAAGCGTTATATAAACAGCATGGCTGTGATGCGGCACAAAATAGTCCATCTCAGCCGTGCGGTTATTTCATGATAACACACGACCTCGAGTGTTCTACTGCTTTTATATAACAGTTCAGTAAATATATAAACTATAAAAGTTATGTCAAAAGTATTTATGAAATAAGTAAATCCTTCCACCAAATTGTAGTTCCTCAACAAGTAGCATGTTGCTACGTCACAGTAACGAACTCTACAGCTCTTCAGTGAGTCACTGCCCTCACTCTCCATTTATTTCAAGTTAAACGTGTTAATAACAACTGAGTATAATTACGTACATGATATTTTTATCGGTATTTTATTCTCGAAGTACAATGAAGACAGTTTATTGGAGCAAAACATTAACTGAAGCTTATTAAACGGTGAAAAATGTGATAACGACAGCTGAGCTGCACCGTAGAGAATTAGCAACGGCGTTCAGCGGACTGATACAGTGTTTGTGGGGGGAAAAAAACGTGCTCTTATCGCGAATCAGAGTGCTCTACCGGAACTAACTTGTATAATTTTTCAGTCTCACTATTTGTATGGCACACTGGTAAGCACAGCGATGTGTGATGACAGGTTTACACCGTAAAACAGTTAAACAATCTTCACTGCCCATCACAGGTAGTCAACAGATATGACTCCATCATTTGAAGAATATTATAAAAAATAAAAAAACACCAATAATTGCTGCAGTAGCTGTGGAAGGTCATATACAGGCACTGTAATACACACGTGACCACGGAAATGTGAGAACCAGATATTTTGCGTGCTTCTTTCACTGTGAAGAAAACTTCAGGGGGGTTCTAGGAGCCAGTGAGTCTAGTCCTGTGGACTCCACCACTATAACGAGTACTTTAATCTAATAACGGACAAATGAATAGATTCAAACCAATTTATAGCATTATTCTGTAGAAAACACAGACTATAACAGGTGTGTTACTTTCATTTAAACATCAGCAGACAGGATGGGAGTGAAACTGCTGCACACACAAACACATTTTTAGATCATTTTTCCTCCCACAGGAGCAGGAATATTCTGTGTTATGTGGTTGAATATAAATACAGAAAAAACAGAAATCATTGCCTACACAGGTCATTTCACTGCAACATACAGACAGCTCTCTTTTAGACTGGTCATATGAGCTATTCTACAGCTAATTTCTGTTAGGGTTTTCATTTTATTTATACATTAACTTAATTGTTTATTTTTTAAATTCTCGTTTCCTCCTCTCCGCCTCTGGGGGAGCTGTTCCCTGGTGGTTTAGTGAAGGTCTGGATAAGCGGTTACAGATAATGGATGGATGGATGGATGGTTTCCCTCGATGAAAGTCTTCACTCTCGTGTGTGTGTCTGCAACAAGCAACATTTATTCACATTTTAATAAGAACTTCATAAAGGAATCACTTTATATTTACTATTATTTCTATAAAATAACACTCAGTCATAACTAATACTGAGTAATCAATAGCACTTATTTACAGCAGAACACTTGATAGGGGTTAATTAACTAATGAGAGTGAATATAACTGAATAATTGAAAGTAAATACTGACTACTAGTTTGTATTTAAAAAATAATACAAAGACAGAATAGATTTAATTTAGCAATTGATTGTAAATCCTGAGAAGTGCACTGCACTTAATCAATAAATGATATTTGTTCATGAATGATTTATAACAGATCCTGAATAACTGATATTAGATATTTAAACATATAAAAACTGATATTAGATTCTGAATAACTGATTGTATTTGATGTATTTTATAAAGTAAACACTGAATTATTCA